>NC_083340.1:123180741-123261807 GCF_019175385.1 Lycium barbarum | reverse complement strand
AGCTAGCCGAGATCGAGAGCTTTCTTATCATGCAGCTCCTAGATTGAAAAGAAGCTGGTGGGCCAAGGCTTAAACTGCTAGACAGAGACGAGCTAGCTGGACTATTACGTAATTGAGTATAGAAAGAGGAATCGTCTTATGTGCGGATTGAAGTGCATGATAGAGATAGATGCTTCCGTAAGTTTACTTTTTTCAGGAAAGCGAAATTCTTTTAGTCTTCCAGGGGATCGAATCTTAACTAATGACGTATTGTAATATCAACCAGCCTTCAGAACCAGCCGAGAATAAAATCAAAAGAAAGAAGATTGATTGAAAAAGCTAAAGTACTGTTGATGGACTTCATGCAACTGGCTTTCACTCGAATCTTTTTCAGTGTGAAGGTTTTCTACTGCTTTGTCCTTTGACTCTCAACTCAATGCATCATAGACTGACGAGTCTAAGACAAGTTAGAAGAGCTAATAGAACTTGGATTACTTCTTACTGAATGTCGTACAACACTGAGAGTTCTCCCGGTCCCGAGAGAACCCGGAATGTTAGCGATTAATCAGTCTGAGTCCAGCTAGTCTAGCACTCACTTTAAGACCGGTCCTTCAATTCGGGATTCTTTCTACTACTGCTCCTCCTCCTGCTAATACTAGTGCAACTTTGAAAGTTGTTAAAGCAAAGATTCGATACCTCTGTTATTATTAATTAATAATTGGCATTCTCTGATCGGCCTAATCTCGTAATACATAGGGCAACTGGGCCAGACGACATTGATAGCAGAGTTTTCGTGGTAAGGTACAAAGCTTTTTGTCTGGGTCTTGGGCAGACGTACTCAACTGATACAAATAGAAAGGCTCGTCCAGTGAGCGATGACACTAGTGAGTAAACTGCAAAAAGGTCTTGTTTGGTATAATATAAGCGGATGAGTTAGTTATAATTAGCTCAAATGTGACTTCTTTGCTCGGTTTCGGTTGCTTGACTCAATAATGGCCCTTCAAAGTCATTAACTTCATATTTAGGGAACGGTTGAACTCCTTTTTTGACCTCCCTCACCTCTGAAACTCGGCAAAGCTGCCTGCCTTTCTTTCAATGCTTTAAGATGGAAGTAGGTCAAGGATAGGGCTTTCTCGATCGAAGTCCAGACAGACTTGATTGCTTATTTCATTCCATCTCTGCTCCTGGAAACAAATCAAGATCAAGGATGTTAAAAAGACCGAGTCAACCGATAGATCAAAGAGTCACAAACCTTGCTGCCACCTAATCGGTGAATCTTGTCTCCCTTTTGTGGCTTTAACTTGCTTCTTGTTACCTTGTTACTAAAAAAATAGCGTGCATATAGGATGGGATCAAGACCAGTAGGTCGGTTCTCTCCCGAGTATCATTAGTGGGTCCACAGACCTTTTTGAGAAAAAAGAAAGGATAGGCCCGAGGACCCCTAATATAATAGAACTTGATCACTCATCTCATGCGGACTCTTATTCGATGTCAATCACTCATCTTCTTTGTTTAATGAAGGCGCATTCCCCCTTATGTACCCCAAGAATAGAAGCTAGAGAACCTAAGTCTGAAGAAGAGTCTTGGTTCGAAGTATAGGGAGAGAGGGAGACCACTGAATCAGTTGGCTCAACTCTGAAAACTGAGTGACGAGAATCTGTCTTCACAAACCTGCGAAACTTCCCCTTAAACTGATCAAGCTGCTGATCACTCTGGTTCGAGAGGACCTGGAAAAATGCTAGTAAGAAGGAGGCTAGTTTGCTAGGTTGTAGATCTTCTCCCGTATTCCTTATAGAGGAATCCCCTAAATTCAAATAAGATCTTTCTTCGCGCCGTCAAAAGCCTAATTGAGACAAATCAGCTCTTACTGTTCTCCGGTCTTTGCTCTTGAAGATCCGCTCTTGAGAACCTCTATCTCTCTTGCAGAACCGTCTTTCGAATAACTATTAGTCTTAGTCGGTTAGCCCCTTTTTTCAGTTGTTGTAGTTGGTAGTAGCGAGAAAGACTCCTATATTTATTAAAGATAAAGAAAAACTTAATGAAGTGAGCTTGGTACCGCGGAAAGCCGGGTGGAGGAGAGAAGGGACTCTCCCAAGAGAGGCCCCAACGGAACTTCTTTCCTTATCCCTTATCATATTAAAAAATGCAAAAATTCAGCAAGCAGCAATAAGGCTAGGGAAATACCACCATGGATAAAGCAACAACACTAGCGAGTGACTCACCAACTCGGAAGTCAGAAACAGGAAAGACATGAAGGGATAAATATGACAACCAACCCGCACAGTCGGTTAAGGCAAGGCTGCTAGGAGAGAGCAAGGGGATTTAGACTTAGCTACAAGTCCAAAAGCAGCAGCAAGGAAAGAAGGTTGTTATTAACACGACTAGTTTGAGAGCTAGCAAGGCAGGAAAGAGATTAACCACTAGTTCAAAAAGCTAGGAAGCTGCTAATTCAAACGTTTCAATCCCTAGCAAATGACAGAAGAATATCTTGATATATAAACCAAAAGTCATGCCACCTCTCACCTTCGTCCGGGGACTCGAACGAGGAGATCGTTGATGCCGACCTCCCTCTGTGTCTTTGTCAGTGAAGTAAATCACCCCGATGCTAAGCGATCTGCAATTTTCAATGGTTACCTAACCACCAGACTTTAATAGTAGGAGAAAGGAAAGCGCTCGATCCATGGAATCTGTCATCGGATCTCCCCATTGACATATAGAGTAGAAGAATCAATTAGCCTCCCAATTTCCCACTCTTTCTGTGAGGCAAAACCACACCACACTACACTACACTTCGACACAAGAGAAGAGAACTAGGCGCTTTGTATCTTCGGGATAGGAGTTGGCGGTCTTCTTTAAGAGAACTTCAATATAATACTCATTATGGATCAACTCATGTTTCCACTCTATTTTCATTATGAGGATGTATCACGTCAGGATCCGTTGCTAAAACCGAATCACGCCAACGTTATGGAAGTTCCTGGATCGTGTAAAATAATAGTAGTACCAAAGACAGCACCTTCTATCAAAAATGGAAAATTGGCTATGGAGATTCCGTGCGGTTAGAAATTAGTACAGACACAAAGGACTTCAACAGGAAAGTCGTTTCGATCCAATCCATTCTTGGGGTCAAATAAAGACAAAAAAGGATATGTCAGTTACCTAGCACGACAAAGCACTCTCCGAAGGCATGGAACGTCATATTTTTTGGTCAGAATATCCACAGTAATGTCTCTGTTAGATTCTCCGATCGAAATAAGGGAAAGGTCAATTCAATTCTCGACGGAAACGGAATTTTGTGAATTCTCCCCCGAACTGGAAGATCATTTTGAGATCTTCGAACATATTCGAGGATTCAATGTTACTATTGTAACTTCGGCCAACAAACAAGATGAGACTTTACCGCCGAGGAGCGGCTTTTTGCAAAAAGATGAGAGGGAAACTCAGTAAGATGTCGGAGAAGCGAAATATACGATATCACAAATGTAGATTGCTCGCGGCTAGGCTAAATATAGTAAGGCGGAGAACTGTTGTTCAGTGGAGCGCCGGAGTACGGAGGTTGTTCCCATCATCGAAGTCAGGGTGTGGGATTGAGCCTTCCGAATGAGAAAGAAGAAAAGTGCAACGTTTCGTTGGAAAAACCAACGCAAATATAATATTGACTTTCTCTCGCCCTACTTCTAAAGATAGATAAAAAGGGTTGGAGAGAATGACTTTTTGAAATTCTCTCATTTCTAAGGCTGCGCAAGGTGCCCCTTCCCCCCCCCCCCCCCCCCCAGAACAAAGCCCCACCCCTCTTTTCCCCCCTTTAATGAAGGACCCTCGCCTTGCTTCCTATTCATTTGTGGGTCTGGACCCGAGGGCCTTTTTTTCAAGAGGTGATTTCGAGAATCAACCAACGGAAAAAATCCGTAGCCCAGGTGACTCACAGCCTCCCTCTCGCCCAAATAAATGAAATGGGATGAATCAAATCAATAAGCTTTTTGATTGATTCAGGGCGCAGCGAAGCCAAATTCAATCAAGGAAGATTAGATCATTTCTTCAAAAAATTACTACTCAGTCCTCTACGATACCTACATGGTATATCATATACTGACAAGGTATCATAGAGAACTATCAATTCATTCCTTTAAAAAAACATCCAGTCCTCTATGATACCGACATGGTCTATATAATATACTGATAGACATCATAAAAGATTGTATCATTTATTTCGGTTCACTTTTACGCAGGCACATAAAAGCTACTAACGAGGTTGTTGGTACTCTAATTGGATTTTAGAATTTAGAGTCGCCACCTAATTTATTAAAGGAAAATCGGGTTTAAAAGGGTTTATCAAACAAGAGAAATATCCTTTTTGGACCAAAGTTCGAGGTAAGTGTTCTGTTGATTCCCTAGGGAAGGTTTTACGCACCATAATATTAAAGATCCGTAGAATACGGTTGACCTACGAGCTTCAATGTGTGATTATTGTAATTATTTGCTTAAAAATGTTTAAGTTTCTGCAAAATATCATTTAATCATATCATAACTTTCAAGGAAATTTTGGCAAAAAGCCCGCTTAGAAAAGGGGGTTTTGGGTTTAAAAAATTCACATAAGTGTTCAACTCACTTTATTGCCGGACTAAGACACACCCAAGATTTCTCCCGAGTAGAGTCGCTACTGTTTTAGTCCTAATAAAATAAGTTTAGTACCTACGGATTTTATTATACATATATAGAAAATATGGAGTATATCTCCTATATATATATATTGCTACTGAGTTTTATTACTTAAGTACAATTTCATCATTGAATCCCATAACATGTCAAAGTATTCCAGCCCAGATCCATCTTCCCTTAAAACTAGCCCAACAAGTTCTCTTTTGCTTTTTCGGTCCCAAAACAAGTTCCGGGCTTCCAGGCTCAAAGTAGTCTTATTTTGCTCTCAGAATTTTATCAAGTCCAGATTTTAGTTTTTAGTTCTTGAATTTGTCCAAACCAGCTCAAGTCCAAAATTGCTCTTTGGGTATTACAAAAAAGATGCAAATTTCTGAAATTAACTTGTCCAAATTCAGTTCAATTTTAAAAGCAACATTGAGCAGCTTATTGTTTTTCCTTAACATGGGTCCAAGGTCAAAAGACTGTTACTAATCATTTTGAAAAGTCATTTTGCCTTATCCAATTTCAAATTTAATCAAAATCTCGTTTTTATTCACATAATTAGCCGTAGTCTTAACCCTTTCTAAAACTCAAAAATCAGGATTAAGTTCCAATTTCAAAGTAGTTATTGTCCAAGTTTTAAAACGATTTGGAAACCTCCTAGAATACTAAATATTTCCTAAGTTCTACATCCACAGGGTTCCAATAATCATCAAGTGTTTTACAAATACATTTTTACATATAAAGAATCAAATAAGAAGGGAGTTAGGCTGGTGGGCCTACCTAAGCTCACCAGTTACTATTTTTACCCATAGTTGGGCCTTCACCATTTTCACCCATGGTTGATCCTTCAATATATTAGTTTCCCTTACTTTTTTTATCATGCGGACTCGATGAAATAAGATAGTAGGGCCTCTGGCCCAATAGGTTTATGCAGGAATACGACCCAAATGGCCCGAGTGGGAATCACATAAACACGGAAAATGATAAGGATTAGTGACTAATCTAAGTACTTAAACAACATATAATTTCATAATTAAACGAGATAAAATATGCAAACCAAGCAAACACATAAATCAAATGATATAAAACAAACAAGCCTTAGCCTAATGATGCAAAAACAAGTTGAGGCCCAAATAAGTTATTACAGCAGAAATAAACGGACTGGACTGAGTGTGTATCAGATTTAACATGTAGCAGAGGCCCAACAGGAATGAAGAATGAAATAGGCCCATAAGTCAACAAAACCCAACAGCAGCCTATACTAATTAGAGTGGTACACTTCATATATATTCATACCATCTCATATACACTGGGTGTATATAGAGTTGAATATACACTGTATAATCATACAAAAGCAAACAATCAAAGAACTATGCTAAGACCCTAATTGTTTGAAGTTTCACTTAGATATAGTTAAGTAAAATCAAGGAAGTGATAATAAACACGACAAAGACTCACAATATACATGATATACACATATTTATAGTTGTTTTTAATCACTTGGAGGGTCCCATAGGACATGGATTCCTATGAGGGAACCCCAACAACCTAAGATAGAAGATTTGGACTGAGTTAGCTAGAAACTCAAAGTCTTCTTCCCTTCTCCTTGGGTCCTAGTTAAGTCACACTCATATTCAACTATACCCTAAGTGCCAACCTCCAATTAACTTAGTCTTTTAACACTTGAAAACCATATACCAAGCTCTAAGTTAAGTAGTCACGTTCAGTCCCACACAAAAAGACTAGATTAAAAAAAACTAATAATAGACATGGGTAAATCGAATATATGCATAGGCAGTAATCATATGAACATGCATTTGTTATTTCTTTTTAGTATACTAACAAGACATGACAATCCCATCATTCACATAAGTCCAGACAAACATTATACAGGGATATACACTCGTTTAGTCCATACAGTACTGTTAAGTAGGCATGAACAGGTTCCAGCTTAGCAAAATGGTCATACATCACACATTTAGCATGTTTTATCAATATGGGACTTTAAACACTATTATAAGTTCATAGATCATTAGTACAAGTTCACAGTTATTGAGACAAGATTCAAAATCCTTTAAACCCTTTTAAAATACAATTTCTGAGACTTGTGACATTAAAACAGCAACAAACCAAATGGCACAATCCTCGGGGTTTGAAATAAAGCTATCAAGAGAGCATACAAAGGTCTTGGTCACTTATTAAGTCAAGTAGTATGTTACAGACCAAAAGCATATACCTTACAGTTTGAAAGAAGGGTCATAAAAGGGGACATGCAAAGGTCTGGTTCATCTTTTAAATCAAGCATATGTCATTTTGGTCTCAACAGACACAGTTAGGTCCAATGAACATAGATGTTTTATACTACTATCCATAACATATTTCTGAGAACAGCATGTGACTCAAATAACACATCACAGGGAAGACAAGCTAATTTATCAAAAATATAGGTCACAAGTGACTCTAACTTAACTTTAAGCAAATATAGACATGCCTCAAATACCAATATAAGTCTACATGCCAGTCTACATCAGAGAGGGATTAAATATACTAGTCATGTTGTCACAACAAAGGAATTCATGAACATGCTCAGTATGCATTCAGATCAGAGTATGACAAATCCTAACATACATGAGTAGACCAACAATCAACAAGATAGCCAAAATACAAGGAGCTTAACTACATCAATATGCTTGGCAGGCTTTTAAATCCAAAGTCAATTTCAACACTTATCAGTAGCATAACAGTGGATCATACAAACTTACATTTAGATAATAGGCAAAGCTAAGCATGATCTTCAGTGTACAGAATTTAAACATATAGATATAGCATCAGTTCTTATTAGACATTAACCAAAATCAGGACATGGAACAGTAGTTTAACATCTTAGACATGATCCAATTTAACAGAACAAATAGCATGATCCACAACAGGCTAAGCACTTAACATTAATGCACTTAAACCCGTTTTATTGTCCTTTTTACATTTTTATCACACCATAGAACTATATATAAAACAATAATGAACTAACAGTACTATAAATAGGACTATATCACATGGTCAGATAGTAAAAGGAACAAAGACTAGGCTAAACACATGCTAAAACAGGATTTTAAGTTAACAGTGCCTAAATCATGCCATTACTACTATATTAATCAACTAAAATTAACTAAACCATATATAAAACATGCTTAACTGAAACAAACTAAGCTAAACTAACATATAAAACATACTTAACTGGGACCACCTAAGCTAAACCAACACATGATCAACCACAGATAACTTAAAACCAGAAAAGATGTTAAGAAGATAAAAGGGAAATGGAATTACCTTTCTTGTGTGCAGCCTTTGAATCTAGATTTGAACTTGGAGATCTTTTGTGCTCCTCAAACCCCAACTCAATCACAAAAACCCACACAAATAACAAACAACCTTAAAATTTTAAACTAACTCAAACTCGTAAAGTTTCGAAGCAAATTGCTCAGAAACATAGATATTTCAAGTATGTATGAATATATATTAATATTTAGTGCGTAGGTCCGTTAAACAATAAGAATTGGGGCTCTATTTATAGAAACCCAAATACCCCAAACCCTAATTTTGACTTCGATGTGGGACAATTCTAATTTTTGAGAATTCATTCCTCACACAACAATCAAGGGCTGAGATTCAGGCAAACAAACATGTCAAGGGTTAGATCTGACCCAAAAGTGATCGATCCATAAGGTTCTTCAAGAACCAATCAAAATTCACGAATTCAAACAAGTGCAAACAAAACCCGCTAAGATTTTATAGAGTTTTGACTGTTTAATACTCAGAAAAGTAAAAGAAATAGAGAAATGGGAGGAATTGTATGGTGTTTGGTGAGAAACGGAGGAAGCCTTTTGTCACGACCCAACTAGGGGCCATGACGGGTACCCGGGGCTAACCACCGAGCACCACTCATTCTGTTGCTCATCATACAGATCAAGCGTTCATTCATTAATCTCTTACTTAAATCGTAGGAAAACCATTTATTTTCATTTGGAAACATAATTACCTTATATACATAAGCCCTCCGGCTATCAAAATAATATATATATATATATATATACATACATACGAGGAGACACCGTGAGACCATACTACCCACACATACGTATCTACGATCCTCTACTAGAGTGCCAGACATAGGGACGGGATAGGACCTCGTCGTGCCCAAAATACATACATACATATATATATATATATATATATATATATATATATATATATATACACACAAAAGAATAAGTCAATGGCACCTCCGGGACAATGGAGTGCTCTTAAATCAGCTAATAGCTCCTACGAGTCTGGATCACCTCTCTGTCTACCTGTGGGCATGAACACAGCGTCCAAAGAAAACGGACGTCAGTACGAACATTGTAATGAGTATGTAAGGCATGAATGAAATAGATATAATAGAGAAATCATAAGACATAAGATGAAGATGTAACCTGCGTAACTTTTAAGGAGGGATACATTTCAGGAATTTATCATATATATAGTCATAGCACATGTATCATCCTAACGCATACATCATCGTATCATATATATATATATATATATATCATCGTTAACCCGCGTCTGGGTAACCATCATATGCCACCCACTAGTGGTGATCATGTCCGGCCTTCTAGGCGCGGTGGAATCATATGAAGCCCGCCTTTGCGGTGACATGTCCGGCCATTTAGGCACGGTGGAATCACAAGCAGCCCGCCTTTGCGATGACATGTCCGGCCATCTAGGCACGGTGGAATCACAAGCAGCCCGCCTTTGCGGTGACATGTCCGGCCATTTAGGCACGGTGGAATCGTACCATCGTGAGCACATCATAAACTTAACATTATTGTACATCTCATAGGCATATCATGACCTTATCATAACTTAGCACCATTATACATTTATCATCAAAACATACATTAGAACTTGAAGGCATCTATGGTTATGTCGGGGTGACATAAGGTCGTGAACCCCCGACTACGTTATGGAGTGATCATAATCGTCATATCTCACCTTGAAAGGAGTAACATTTTAAGTTGAGTGTACGCCATGAACAACATCAAGGAATCGTAAATAGGATCATTAACTCCATGGACCTCACATCTTGCTTTAGAATCATTAGGCTTAGACTTATTATCATTATTATCATATTCATAACATATTTATCGTCTTTATCTCATAAGAAGCTCTTTATCAACGCTGACTCATAGTTCCCGGAATGTAAGAAAGTCATGGAGAGGTAGGGAAAATAATATCATAGGAATCATATAAGGATCAGTAGCTTAGTGGGAATGTCATATCATGAGCTTTAGGACTTCTAGACTTATATTCATCATCAGTATTGTCATGCTTGTAACGTATCTCTTTTCTTTATCTTGTATGAAGCTCTTTATAATCGTAGACTCATAATTTCCGATATGTAGGAAAATCATGGAAAAATAGGAGGATTCATGCCATAGGATTCATGCCTTAAAAAGAAGGGACTAGCCTTACATACCTCTTTTGTTTAACAATTATATCGCTTGATTATTCTTCTTCAACGCTCATGTTTCTACCTTCAAGAGAATTTGCATCAACATTAGCCAATTGATTATATGAACGTGCTTGCTAATGCTAGAAAAAATTGGACAGCATTTCCTTTGTTTATATAACTTTCCTCATTTGACTTATCAACTCCCAAACATCCATAACAACATTCACAATATTATAAACAACAATCACCATTCATCTACATTATCCACAATTCACAATTTCACTTCAATTCCTCCATAATCGTGGTCATAGTTCACTATAGCGTTTTCTCACATATAATACTTATCCTATATTTTAAATGTCACTTATAGCATACTTACAATCACAACATACCAATATTCATGATTCACTCCAAACTACTTACTCAAAATGACACTATTCCCACATTCATAACCCATTTTCTATATCCTTCTACAATCCAAGTGTTTCAACTTTTCAACACCTTAAACAACATGTAATGATCATAAAACTCATCTTAGATAATGGAAGAATAAGCCTTGAGTGAAAATAATCTTCTTGCACCAAAACCCTAGTTTCACCTTCACTTGGATTCCTTGTCTTGGATGAACTTTAATGGGTTTCTTACACTTGATTCACTTAGTTTGATGTAGTTGTTTACTAATATCCCTTGAATTCTTGTGGGAGAAGTGTAGAGAGATGTTCTAGAGAGAAGGGGAGTGAAGGGAAATGATATGAAATAAGACTTGGACCCTTATTAATAATACTCAAATATGTCCCGACCCATTTCTACGGACCAATATACGGTCCGTATAAATTATACTGACCGTATGTCTGGCAGTGGATTTGGTCCACAGAGGCTGGCCATCTGGGCTGATTATACGGCCAAACATACGACCAGTATAATTTATACGGCCAGTGTGTTGGGCCGTACAATGCCCAATTCTTCCGAACTCATTCTCGTCGACTCGTTTGATCTTCAATCCTTATGGAACCTTCTTGACACTTGCTTATCACCTCATTAACAATCTAAGGGACGTTATAGCTCTTATCCAAAGCATCATTAAGTCATTGTTAACTTGTTACTTGTAATTCCTTTTCGATACCTATCGTATGCCTTGCCTTCTCTTGGCAAACTTTCTTCTCTTACCTCGAATGTCTTTGAAATCTTAATTAGGGTCATCAAATGTCATTCCTTACTTATAGAAATACCGTATACTTCGTACTCTTCGTTAGTCTATTCACTGTGCATTAACGGAAAATTTTCTGAGGTGTAACATATTTAATGCTTTGCCTCATACGGTCACACAGACCTGGAAAAAGAATGGTTTGCCTGAAATTTTTTCCATAAAAGGAAATGATAACGCGGAGAGAAGGAGGGAAGGTGAAGGCGGCTAGGGTTTTCAACCCTATTAGAGAGACGACATAGGGGTCATTTGGTATGAATAATGAGAAGTGGAGGGGTATTACCCCTTCTTTAATTAGTAACTGGGTCGGGTCGGTCTTATTTAGACTGGGCTTGGTCCAGTTTTAAAAAGGAAAGAAGGGGCATGTGTATAGGTATACACTTATATACATGATATACATGTATATTTGTGTATACCTGCATATCTATGTCAACACGAGTTTAATAAATGACCATAATTAAATAAACCCCCTTAATTACGTCAAAACATAACTTTAATAACCACTTAAACAATTAACAAAACGGTAAGTTATGCAAAATGGATTCAAATTGCAAATATGGCCTTAATTGACTCTAAACCATGAAGTAGGTTATTTCAATTACAACCATAACCAGCATAATTAAACAATTAAAGACTAGTTTTACACCAATAGCCTTAATTAGACTTAAACCATGAAATTGGCCGTTCCAATTATGGCCATATTTATCTTAATCAAACAATCAAGGGCTAGTTTTGGAATAATGACCTTAATTGACTTGAACCATCCAATTGGATTTTCAATTAGGGCCAGAATTAAAGAATAATTGATAATTTCAATTGTAGCCACTATTAACTAGATAATAAACAATTTTATGGAATTAATCTCAATTAATTATGATAAATTCTAATAAATTGAATATGTAAAACTAAGAATTGAGGGGTAAAATGATTAATTCATTTAATTAATCAAATTCTTTGAATCAATAGAGTAAAATACTTGCTAATTAATTTCTATTAATATAAACAATTAATTAAAATAATTGTTTTAAATTATTCTCTTGGTCAAATTTAGCAAATATATCATAATTGTTGCAAAAAATATGTAAATTAATTTCTAAATGATTTATAATATTATATAAATTATTTTATCAAATAACAATGGTAAAACATTGTCTAAATAATTTTATAAAATCATTTTGACTTCTAAAAAATACATATTTCACTTTGTTTAATATCCAAAGACTCTGGGTAATCAAAATAAATTGTAGGAGGTTAAAAATTAGGTGTCAACATCATTCCTTCAAGAAAAATACTCCTCGATCCTCTATGATACCTACACGGCATATGTTATATACTAACAGGGTATCATAGAGGACATGTTCATTTCTCCAAGAAAAACATAACTTAATAATCGTCTATGATACTCACATGGTATTTATCATATATTATATACTAACAGGGTATCATATAGGACAAGTTCATTCCTTCAAGAAAAACACAACTCAATCATCTATGATACTCACATGGTATATCATATACTAAAATGGCATCATAGATGACATGTTCATTCCAATATTACTCAGTCGTCTATGATGCCCTCACGGTATATATTATATACTGGCAGGATATCATAGAGGACTATTCATTTCTTCAAGAAAAAACATGCCTCTGTCCTCTATGATACCCATATGGTATATATCATATACTATATACTAATAGAATATCATAGAGGACAGATTCATTCCTTCAAGAAAAACACACTTCAATCATCAATGATACCCACATGATATATCATATACTAACAAGATATCATAGTGGATTGATTCTTTCCTTCAACACAAAAACACTTATCAGTCCTCTATGCTACTCATGGCATATATCATATACTGACAAGGTATCATAAAGGATTGATACAATTTCTTTAAAGAAAATTCTAGGACTTTTATGATACCTACATAGTATACCATATACCGATAGGGTATCATAAAAGACTGATTCTCTATAATATGCACATGGTATATATTATACTGATAGGGTATCAGATAGGACTGATTCATTCCTTAAAAAAATCATGAATCTTGTATGATACTCACATGGAATATATCATATATTGACAGGTTATTATAGAGGACAAGTTGATTCGTTCAACAGAAAAAAAAAATCATAAAAGAAAAATACAACAAAAAGAGTTTTATTTTAATATTTTAATTTTTATATAATTTTTAGCAATTTTAATTTTGGAAAAACTACAAAAGTAGGGTCAATTTTAAATATAAGTTTTATTTTCATTTGCAAAAGATACTTTTTAAAAATATGTTTCTATCAATTTAGGTTTTAATAAATAAACTAGTGACTTTAGTTTTTTTTCTTCTAATTATTACTTGTTGTAGTATAATTATTTAATTTTATTACATTTTTGTTAATGTAAAATAATTAGTAAATATTTTTATTTATATTTTAAATCTTTAAAAAGAACAAAAGAAGAGAAAAGACAGAAATAGAAAAAGGCACAAATTTTAAAAGAAAAAAAAAACAAAAAATAAACTTAAAATAACCTAACCAAAAAAGGAAAAGAACATGAAAAGAAAACCAAAAAGAAAGAAAAAAAAAGGCAACTAGATAAAGAAATTAAAAGATAGCTAGATAGCAAAATTGAAGCCAAAATGTAAGAATGTGACGCCGAAATCAAGGGGGCTATTCGGGTAAATTAATTGGTCCACATGAACAGTAGATATAATTAAATTTAAAGGGGGTAAGTTCGGGTAAATATTTCTCTTTTAGTGGGTATTTGGTGTAGCTTTGCCTAAAATATTCAACTTCGACTATAGCTTAAATAACGGTCTTGAAATTGGATATTTGAACACTTTTGCCCAATTTCTTCCGTTTTAAGTGCATGATGGGCATGTACACCTCAGCCCAATTTCTTCAGTTTAAAGTGCATAATGGGCTTGTTATTTAAAGTGTCATTTGCACGATTATCCTTTAGAGGCATTGGTCTTTAATTTTTTTCCCCTCAAATTGGTGGTCTTTAATTTTTGCCCTTCACCTAATACCATGAGGTTTGGGGTCCGAACCCCGGCTCAGTCAAAAAAAAAAAAAATCTCAAGACAGAGTTTCGTATCAAAGTTAGGCCTACGCTCTGCCTTGCAAACTTTTTTTTAATTTTTTATTTTACAAAGCTGGGGTTCAAACCCAGAATCTTAGGGTATTAGGCTGTCACGACCCAACCCTGTGGGCCGCGACTGGTGCCCTATTTGGACACCCCAAACCCATTCGATTATCAAATCAACAGATCGAAGACTTATTCAAATTTAGCATACATTACTTTAAACAGATACTGAAAACAGATATCATCTTAAGCGGTTACCCGTACAAATATATCATATCAAAACTGGAAGGCTGGCGGAATACACATCGCCCAGATACACATACATATACAAACATATAGGCCGTTTTGGCCATAATAGCAAACGGGACCACTTAAGGCACAAATCATAACATAATCGAACAAACATGACCCATGACCCACATATATGTCTACAGGCCTCTACGAACCATAACAGAAATATATGACAGGACAGGGCCCCGCCGTACCCAATAGTCATATATACAGAATATGTATAACAAAAGATATGTACCAAAAATATGAGCTCCAGATCAAAAGGAGTAATCCAAGTGGCAGAATATGTATCCTATACTGGAGGATCACCAAAACGAACGTCTGTACCTGCGGGCATGAAACGCAGCCCCCGAAGAAAGGGGGTCAGTACGAAATATGTACTGAGTATGCAAAGCATGAAATACAGAAATCCGAATCATAACTGAAGTGAGGAGTACAGAAAATGGATACAGAATTAGTATATCAAAACCTGTGCTGAAGATACATATATAATGCAAGTAAAAATCATGCATAGGGCTCGGGAACGTGGTCGCCACTCCGACGCTGGCGCCACAACACATCATACTCCAGAAGGTTTCATATCTCCGTACAATCCCCGAACATATCGTATCGTCATAACATATCATAACACCAGAACATATCATATGCCATATCACATCATAACGCCGTATATAAGCGGTACCCGGCCCTATGGCGAGGTCTCGGGAACCGTAACACATTATACTACCGAATATAACATAGTGCGCACGATCACAGAACTGGCCCGGGATCCGGCGAACGATATCATAGTAGTATGCACGAGCGGAGTAGTGAGGGAACCATATGCATAATAATACACATAAACAAATTTCAAAACTCAATGGACAAATATATTTACAACATTCGAAGGCTCAGAAATCAGTTTCGGGTTAATCGGAGTTAGTATGCGAAAGTTACAAACGTTTGAAGTACAGAACTTTCTAAAAGCATTTCAGAAGCTCCTTTTTGGAAATTTCAAGTAGCAATCATATTAGGGAACTTTCAACTATCGCTAAGGAGCAAATCAAATGGGGTTTTAGAATCATATGTACCTATCAAAATACATGTATCCAAAACTTTAGCCATATCAAATATTTTTCGGACATCATTCGGAAGTATACCAACTAGAATCTTTCGAACATCATAAATGCGTAGCAAACCATATGGAACAGCTTATGGAGGTCAAAGACGTCGGCCATCCTAGTGGCTCTTAAGAATAGAATTTTCTTCAGAAGCACACACATATGTCATTCGTTCATATCATAAAGGTCATGCCAAAAGAAAGAAAGGTAGGCTTTACATACCTCAATCGCTCGCTAACAAATCCCGATCACTCGATAAATAAATCCCGACTCAAGTCTCGGGCTCTCCAAGATCTACAATGACGTTATCAATTACCAAACATTAGCTACAAGTACTTAGAATTTCAACTCTAACTAGTACTTGTCTACAGAAATTTCGGCAGCATCTCCCCTGTAAATTCAACATCCCCGAGAATACAACTCGGCCAAATTCATCAACAACCATACCAACAATACCAACAACCATACCAATAACATCAAGAATCAATTTAGAACGCATTCTAACATTAGTAGCCTCCTTTTCTTACATAGTCATCAACATTCAATTCCACCACGTACGTTCAAGCCGATATCGACACTTACATATTCACTACTAATTCAAGATCATTCAAATACAATTCAAAAGCATTTCATACAATTCTACAAAATATTCAACAATCCCACCAAAAATCACACTTCACTCGAAACCTCCAATCTTCGACACAAACATTCACAACACATTTTATCTTCCAATTTCATCAACAACAACAACAATTTGCACCTTAACAACTCCATTCCCATAATTACATAAAACTATAATAAAATCACATAATTTCCTACAACAACTTAACAACCAATTTTCATGCCAACTTGAACTATTATTCTTCCATTTACATCACAAGGCCACAACAACACAATTAACATAATAAATAAAATTTGTTCATCCTTCTCCATCAACAACACTACACGGCCACACACACACATACCCACAACACACAAATTTCATACTTTTCATTCATTTCCACATACTACAACATATATATAAGTCTTCCATAACATAAAAATGATAGAATTCTTACCTTTTTTCAATTTTTTCACTTGCCAAAAAAAGTACTTTCTTGCCCCAAAAATTATACCACGTTGAGGAGGGTCTTGAACTTAGTAGGAATACTAGAAAATTATGATTTTTGGATCAAAGGTTGATGGGCTAAAATTTTTCCTCTCTTTCTCTCCCTTGGCCGATTTCCCTTGTGCTCTCACTCTCTCTCTTTTGTTTTCTTGGTTGTTCTTGAAACTTCTTGCAAATGAAGACTTGGTGGCCCTTTTTATTAGTTACTATATAGATTAATTTAACACTTGGGCTTGGGCCCTCTTATTTGGACCATGGCCGGCCACTCCACCATTTGGGCCTCTTGTTTTCTTTTTTTTTTTCCATTTATTTGAGCCTACTTAGTTATGGGTCTTATTTTTTGTAATTCCTGAAACTAATTTCCAAAATTCCCAATTTTGCCCTTGGCCTTCCTCCATATTTCCGCATCAACATTTTGCACTAACAACATATACATTAGCTAAAATCAAAATATTTTTCTATCTCATACAAGTCACACTTGTTTCAATTTATCCGAATGTGCAAAATTACGGGATATAACATAGGCGAAGGGCAAAAATTAAAGTGTCACGTTATGAGCTGATTAGAGCTCAGTTCGTGAAGAAATAGAGAGGAGAGAGAAGAAGAAAGAGAGAAATAGAGAAGGAGAAATTGATTGCATTATAATAGATAACCTTTATAATCAGTACAAACAGCTAATATAGGCAGAAATGTAAAGGGACAGCTAGAGACACGTGTCTAGTCTGTTACTAGGAAATGGAAATTCCAAGGGACTAAATACTAAATACTGAAATGTAAAGTTAAAAACTAAAGGGACTGATTTGACATAATTAAACTAGCTGGTGCCCTAGAGAATTTGTTAATTAACTATCATTTTCATGACATTCCATTCCCTTATAAGCTTTGCCTTTTAAGGATCAAAGTTAGTGAATTGAAACTTCAAGAAATTGTAATCCTCCCACATTTCTTCTTCAGGGATCAAGTTAGCCCATTGCACCAGCACGTGAACACCAGCTACATTTCATTTTTTGATAATTCTGTGTTGCGAAATAGCAATTGGTTTAGCCAATGGTTGGCCATCAGAAGAGCAAACTACTGGTTCAGTAACTGCAACCACATGAGTGCCAATCTTCTTTTTCAACTGAGAGATGTGAAATACTGGATGAATTAGAGTTGTTGCAGGCAATTGCAACTCATAAACCATAGGGTTGAGCTTCTTGATCACATTGTAAGGTCTATAGTATTTAGAGGCAAGTTTAAAATTACTCCTCAAGGCCACAGAGACTTGCTATATGGTTGTAGTTTGATATAAACCCAGTCTCCAACTTCCAGTTCCCTTTCTGTCCTCTTTCTATCTGCATAAAACTTCATCCTCTGTTGAGCTTTGACTAGATTTTCCTTCAGAACCTTAGCCATTATTTTTCTATCTTATATCCATTCATCCACTGTAGCTACTTTTGATTATGAAATCAACTCAAATGAGAGTTGAGGAGGGTCATATCCATATAAAATTTTGAAAGGAGATAGTGTAGCAGCAGTATGGAAATTGGAATTATACCAATATTCAACTAAGGCTAGCCATTTACTCCACTCACTTGGCTTGTGTCCACACATCCATCTCAAATAATTTTCCAAGCATTTGTTGACCCACTCAGTCTTTCCATCAGTCTGAGGGTGGTATGCTGAACTAAACTTAAGTTCAGTACCTAATCCCTTGAACAATTCCTTCCAAAACAGACTCAGAAAAACCTTATCTATATCACTCACTATTATAGTAGGTGATACGCTCAAATTACACCTTTTATTAGAGTAAAGCGGACGATGTCAAATATAGTGTCGAGGTTGAATCCCACAAGGAATACGGTGTAAAAAGGTTACTAAAATCGTAGAATGCTTAATTTAGGTCTAATGTCTTAATCCGATGATTTTGGTAAAAGTTGGTTGTTTATGACTAATGGCTAACTAATTGCTTTGGATTGTAATTTACGATAAAAAAAACCAAGGTTGTTTCCCCTTTAGATAAAGTGTATGATCATGGGTATTGACCTTGATATACTTCTAATTGATCGTTATATGAATGCACTTAACCTCTATATGAATCTTTACTATTTTCCAATAAATAAAGATTATCTCTTTCTATGATTTTCCCAAATATAAGAAAGTAAATATTGAAGAAAGGTTAATTATGCCAATTAAATTCTTCTTATTCCTAAGTGAATTTGTTAGACAAAGTTTAAAGCTTTGAGTTCTTATTATTTATTCTTACCAAACCCTAATTATTTTCCCAAACAAATCAAGGTTTTATGGCTTTAATCAATGTTTGCAACCATTAATTATGAATGAAGAATAAATAAATCCTAACAATCCATTATGTGTATATCAATCACAAATTCCAACCACAAAACACCCATCATTGGGTTTACAATCCTAGTAAGGGGAATTGATAATACTCATGACAAAGAGCAAGAAATAAGAAATTGAAGAATTCGCAATTGCTTACTTTTGAGGAAAAGGGGAATTGATAATACTTGAATTGATGTTTTGAATCTCCAAAATCAAGAAAGTATTTAATGTTCTAAGCCAAAAGTCAAGAAATAATAACTGATAATAAATAAAACCCTACATTGGGCTATTTATAGGTTTTGAAAACATAAAAGTTACAGAATTACACATTGGTCCCTGTCGACATAAAATACGGTCCGTATTTCACATTACGGACCGTAAACTAGGTTTATGCCTTGTCTTCCTTCAAAATCTGGGCAACTGCAACATCTTATATTATGGACAGTATTTTGATTTACGGTCCATATTCTGCTTGGTCGTATTTCAACTTGTAAAATCTCAACTTTCTGTCAAGTGTCTCAATGTTAAATACGCTTTGAAATACGGACCGTAAAGTGGAATACGATCCGTAAAAGTTGTTCCTATTTTAACATCTTCTCAGCATACCTTTTTGTTTCAGCTTAACTTTAATTATGCCCAAGGAATAAGGCCCGTATTTGAAAATGCGGCCAATATTTTGTCATCAAGGCCAAATTTTACACTTCAATAGTTTTCATCCCAAAATTGCTCCATTACCTGAAAAACACTAAAAACACATTAAATTGCCACTAACTTGCTTAAAAACAAGTAAAACTTCTCATAAAAAGGCCTTAGATGTGCCATAATTTCCCGGCACATCAGTAGGCAAACCATGGAACTTATAAACATTAGTCATAAATAGTTTGGCTACTTGTACAACATTAAATGGATGAGAAAGTGATGAAAAATAAGCATACTTAATTAATTTGTCAACAATGACAGATATAGTATCCTTTCCTTCAAATCTAGGCAAGCCTTATATAAAATCCATAGTAATGTGTTCCTAAGTTCTTTCAAGAATAGAGGGAGGTTGTAATAAGCCCGGGTATGCCACCTGCTCCTCTTTAATACTTTGGCAGATATCACACTTGATAGTTCTAAGTTCATTCGTATTTTGATGATTGTCAAACTGTTTCAGAACCAGATAGAGACCTGGTCTATAATCTGCTCTCTCTGCACCTTGCACTATCAGTAGAGAACATCTCTAAAGATGAGCCACTTGTTGTACACAAGTATAGTTCTAAGTTGGCCCATGCTTTAGGTCAAATTTGAAGAGTGGTCTCTTTTCACCCCCACATGCTACTAGTATATATACAACATTATGGCAACATGTTGAGTAGACTTGAAAACCCAATCTATATCGTGCAAAGCTGCCTACATAAGTTCTCAAGATCTCTCAAGAGCAAAGTCACCTACAAGTTGAAGAACCTGATCCATACACAAGATTTAGTCTAAGTTCTTTATACTGTTGTAAGTCTTTGTTCGTTTGTGCTTAAATTATAAACCTACTCTTCTGTGTTGATGTTATATCCCGTGTTTTCGCGTGTTGGGAAAATTTGGAATAATTGTGACTTGTAAAGAATAAGGCCACATTTTGATTTCATTTGACATATATGTTGTTGTTTATGAAAAGTGTTGACGCGGAAACATCGGGGAAGGCTAAGGGAAAAAATTGGAATTCGGAAATTAGTTCCGTGAAATATTAAAATAAGATCCATTAGTAATTGGGCTAGGAAAATAAATAAGAAAAATTAGAGGCCCATTTTAAAGGGTGGCCGGCCATATACTTATGGCCCAAGCCCATTTTATTATTTTCATATGACAAAATAAATAAGAGGGACCAATTGTTCATTCTCTAGAAAATTCATGAAACAAAAAAAAAGTGAGAGAGGAGATGCAAGAAAGAAGGTCACGGCCTAAGCAAGAAAAAAGGAAAAAAGAGAAAAAGAATTCTAGCTCCTTAATCTTCTTCTTAAAAATATCTTTCTTGTTGAATTCTTGTTAAGTTCAGGACGCTCTCCGACGTGGTATAATTAGTTAAGCGAAAGGGCGACGTTTGCGACGAGTTGAAATTTGAAGAAAAAGGTAAGAATTTCATTCTTTTGTGTTATGGAGTAAGTTTACATGATATAATGATTAGAATTAAATGAGAATTTTTGGAAGTGTGGTGTGTATGTGTACGGCTTGTGTGTGTGTGAAGGATGTGTTGGCCGTGTGCTATGTTGGTGTGGGGAGAAGTGAATTCAAGTTCATTTAGTTTGTAGTTGTGATCTTTGTGACGCAAATGAAGGTTTAATGACTTGAATTCGCCTTGAAATTGCTTGTATGTAATTATGAGAAATTATGTGAATTTTGTATGATTTTTATATAAGTATGGAAGTAAGATTCAAATGTGAATTCTTGGTTGTTGTCAATGAGTTTGGAAGGAAGACAATGTGATTTAGTAATCTCGTTGCATTTGTAGAAGCCTCGGGTAGAATATGGAATTGGCGGGAATGCTTGAATTCATGAATATTGTTTGAGATGCTATTGGAACGTATTTGAATAATCTTGAATTAGTTAATGGATATGGAAAATGCTGATATTAGTTGATAGTGTGAAGTTTGATGGAAGTTAGTGAACTATGTAGAAAAGGAGACTACTTATGCCATAATGTATTCTGTAGTAAATTGTTGATGTTGTTGGCATTGTTGGGCTGCTGTTGTGATATTTTGAGCCGAGATGATTCTCGGGGATGCTATATGTATAGGGGAGGTGCTGCCGAAATTCCGGTAGACAATTATGACTTTAAGTTGAATTCTTGGAATCTATAACTTACAATTGGTAAATGTGACCATTTGTAGATTCTGGGCGAAACGGGAGTCGAGTTTAAGCGAGCGTAAGACGCACGTAAGGTATGTAAAGCTGTCCCTTTCCTTCTCTTGGCATGTCCTAGGTGTACTAGGCTTGAATTTGAGCTTCGGGAATTATTCTGTTCATAAAAATTCGAGTTTGATTTTGGACATTATTCATTCAATGTAATTGAACTATAATCCTTATGTTTGTTGGGAAAAAAATGTTTAAACATCCATAACTTTCGCAAACGTAACCGGATCGCTCCGAGACTTCCATGGACGACTCCATAGGGTCTAATGTACGTAATTTGCGTCCGCCATCACGGTTGACCCGAGGTGGGCCCACTGATTTCGAATGTTGCCCCGAGTGTGTTATTGACTTATGTTTGGGCAATAACTAAAGGAAACTTCTAGCTACTCCCTCCATTCCTAAACGATAATCATTTTAACTATCCCATTAAGTTCTATGATCTATTCTGATGTGTACAAATGGTCTTACAAGTTCTGTTTCGACATATTCCGCCAGAACATCCGAAAGATGTGATTCGTATGTCCTTTGATATAAGCACTTCTATATAAGCACTCTGGCATAAGTGTTCCGATATGAGTATTCTTCTATAAGAATTCTGATATAAAGATTTGACATAAGTATTCGGATACGAATATTCCGTTTAAGTAATTTGTTACGAACAATCTGATAGTACGTCCGATTATTCTGATGAGTCCTATAATATATTTTGATATACAAATAATTCCAGAGATTGTGTTTCGATACAATATATCGTGCTATCCAAAAGGTATACGTACATTATGACTACCGTTCTATTCCTTCGAATTGATCTGTCGTATAGATTTGCTTAGAAATGTCCGTAATCTTCACATACTAACTCCGATACTAGTAATTTGACATAAGTATTCTAATATGGGTATTTTGTTAAAGTGTTCTGACATAATATTTTGATACAAGTATTTTGACATAAACGTGCTGATATAAGCATTCTGATATATGAATTCTGTTTGAGTAACCTGCTACGAATATTCTGATGGCACGTTCGATCATTCTAACGAGTCTTGGTTTATGTGCATATGGTTTCTCACTACTCTGCTCGTGCGAGCCTTAGCATGTCTACTCACTGAGCCGGGCCAGGATATGTTATCATGCGCTGTTTCCCCGTGTTGTCTACGGTGTTCTGAAATAAAACCGTGAGGGGTGGTCTGGGCTGAGCTCGATCCCCAAAGCGGACAATATCTGCGCTACATAATCTGATACCAGGCATACGCGTTGGGAGTGTACTGGGCAGAGCTCGAGCGGGAAATACGGGCAGTTTCTGCATGGGATGACCACTGTACCGGGCCGAGCTCGAGGTGGCATAACCCTTGTAGACGCGTGTTCTGATATGATATGATATGATCTGATATGATATACTCCGGCTATACGCCGCCTGATACGATACGTTTATGTATGGTGTGACCACTGTACTGGGCTGAGCTCGAGGTGGCACACTCCTTGTAAACATCATATGCCTCACATGTTGCAGCGTTTGATCCGATACGCTACGGCGTCCTGATATGGCATAGGGCTATAATGTGCACTATGTGTGATCCGCGTCTGGAAAGTAAGTTCTGATACTCTGTACGCCCTGTATTTCCAACCGGTATACTATATCATCTGAGTATTCTGTATGTCATACATTCCGTCTGACACATGAGCTAGGTAGGCACAAGTTGTGTCTGGAAACCCTGTACGTTTGGCAATCCTTCAGACAGATTATATCGATTTATATGATATGTGATGATCTGTATGACCTGGGTCTGGATAGTGAGTGATTCTGATATTCTGAACCATGTACTTATTCTTTTACCGCTTGTTTCGTCTATAGTTCTGATTTCTGTATTCCATGCTTTACATACTCAGTACATATTCCGTACTGACCCCCTTTCTTCGGGGGCTGCGTTTCATGCCCGCAGGTACAGACACTTATTGTGGTGATCCGCCAGCCTAGGGTGCACAGTCTGCCGTTTGGAGTGCTCCTTCGATCCGGAGCCCATACCTTTGGTACAGAACCCTTTGTTGTATATAGTCTCGTGGTTATGGTTATTTTTGGGTACGGCGGGGCCCTGTCCCGTCATATAATTATGTCGGTCTGTTTAGAGGTCTGTGGACATGTCTGTGGGTTATGGTCTTTCTGTATGGTTATGTGTATATGTTTTTTGGGCGATCCCATACGCCGAGGCGGCCGGTCCGCATATGTTTATACGTTGTTTTGTTAGCCCTGTGTGGCCTTCGTTGGTGTTTGCTGTGTACAGGGCTATTTTGGATAGTCTGTAAAATAAAGGAAACTCTGCCGAAATTTTTCTAGAAATTATCTAAATTTGGAATATAGCCTTGTCGGCTTCTGCTATATATTTGAATGCATTTGATAGATGGGTTTGGGTGCCTAGATCGGGCACTAGTCACGGCCTACGGGATTGGGTCGTGACAAAAGTGGTATCAGAGCGGTTTGTCCTCGGAATGTCTACAGGCCGTGTCTAGTAGAGTCTTGTTTATCGGTGTGTTGTGCACCACATCTATAAACAGGAGGCTACAGGACATTTAGGATGTTACCCTTCTTTGGATCTTAGATCGTGCGATAGAGCTGTGCTAGTAGGATGACTCTTTTCTGACTGGCTGCTATGTTTTTCAGTGATGCCTCCGAAGAAGGCAACGGCTGCCCAGAAGGGCAAAGGCAAGGCGGTGGTGGGAGAGACCAGTCAGATGCCGAGAGTTACGCGGGCCCGTGCTCAGACTATGCCCGGCATTGTACTTCAGTCAGAAGGTTCAGCTACACCACCACCGGCGGAACCCGGAGCAGGTCCATCATTAGCTCCGGAGGCTCCAGCGCATGCGCCCCCAGCTCCCCAGCCTGGGGCAGAGGATAGAACGTTGAAGGAGGCCGTACAGTTACTGGCGACACTGGTGGCAGGACAGGCTCGCGGACGCGGGCTGAGAGGGGATGATGATAGGCGGGATAGCTTGAGGGTCCGTGATTTTCTCACATGTAATCCCCCAGAGTTTTTCGGGTCTAAGCCCGATGAGGACCCCCATGATTTCATCCGAGGGATGCAGCGCTCGTTGAGACTGGTTCGGGCTTCTGAGACCGAGTCGGTTGAGTTGGCCTCACACAGATTACGAGACGTCGCTATTAATTGGTATGAGTCTTGGGAATTATCCAGGGGTGAGGGTGCTCCCCCAGCTACGTGGAATGAGTTTGTGGCTGCTTTTCTCCGTCACTTTTTGCCCCCGGAGCTACGGCGGGCGCGGGTTGATAGGTTTTTGCAGCTGCGGCAGGGGGGTCGGAGTGTTCGTGAGTATAATTTGGAGTTTGATTCTCTGGCTAGGTATGCACCCGCTATAGTAGCTGATATGGCTGACCGGATGCACCGGTACGTGATAGGGTTGGACCCCTACTTGGTCGACAGCTGTATGGCGATGGCATCGCAGACTGATATGGACATCGCCCGATTACAGGCTTATGCTCTAGGGATGGAGGATCGGCACAGAGAGGATCAGTCGGGTAGAGGTTGTGACAGGAGACAGCCCAAGAGGGCTAGGTTGGCTGGGTATTCTAGGGAACTCTTAGGCAGACAGCCTCAGCAGCAGCACAATAGACATTTTTCCCAGCCAGCATGGGATACCCCTCCACAGAGTTCGGGCAGGAGGTCTGGTGACACATGGTACTCCGGGACAGGTCAGAGCTCCAGAGTCTTGAGCTCGCGGGTGGATGGAGGTTCCGGTCGGTCGAGGCCACCCAGACCTCGGTGTCCTTATTGCGGGAGGCGCCACTCTGGAGAATGTCATTATGCTACAGATGCTTGTTTTTCTTGTGGCCGTCAAGGCCACATTATGAAAGAGTGTCCATATAGGACCAGTTCGGGTGGTGCAGCCCAGCCCAGCGGGTCAGTTGCTGATTTACCTTTTCCTGCTGTAGCGATACGCCCTATGGGGCAGAGTATGCCGACACCATCGGGCCGCGGTAGAGGTCGTGAGGGAGCTTCCGGTTCTAGCGGTCCTTTGAACCGCTTATATGCTTTGGCTAGCCGGCAGGACCCAGAGGCATCACCAGATGTGTTCACAGGTATATTGTCCACTTTTTTTTAATATATATATATATACACACATGCATTGGTAGGTCCAGATTCTGTTTCATCGCGTATTCCTCCCCGGTTGCTAGTAGAACTGGGATAAGGCCCAAATTGATAAAATCGTCTGAGGTAATGATATATGTGGATAAAAAGTGAGAGTCGAAAGGTTAAAAGGGCTAACGCAGCAGTTACATAATTGGAAAAATAAAAGGGGCCCTCTCTATATCAGAGCGGGACCCGCTACGAGGACTTTCCAAAATTGCCAAGACCCCGACTTGTCCTGAATTATGTGACCAAGGTCGTGCGGGGCGGTTGATGCAACTATACCGGCATTAACACGTCTAAATGTACTAAAGTCTCGAGGTTAAGCGTGCTGGGGCCAGAGCAATTCTGGGATAGGTGACCCCCTGGGAAGTGTACGGTAATTTTCATAAATTTAAATGTAAAAGACAGATGGAAATCTGGGGGTAACCTAAATAAATTATAATGTACCGAAGGGTTAGAAACCTTAAATAGGTCGGGTAGGCTAAGGCGAACTCGGCCGCCGAAGAAAAGGAAAGTGCGACACAGTCCTGGAATTAGAATAAATTAAATGGCGTTTGAAAATGTATTGTAAGGGAAATGGTAATAAATGTATATGTGTGCAGATCACATCCCGGTTACGACTGTTTTGGCTGACAGGTGGACCCCAGCAGTCAGTGTTATGATATATGAAAACTTTGACTGAACGGAATCTAAAGAACAAAGCGAAAGATACGATATAACTGTTATAAGTAGACTAATGTCGGTTTCACCACTAGTTAAAGCCGGAAAGTCTTAGCGCAATGATATTCGAGAATAGAACAAGGGCGAGTGTGTAAAAGGGGATAGTAATTGTGACGTTTGGCAGAATTTTGAAGGAAATAAGGAGAACTCCCCCGAAATGCTTGTAAGACCCTATAAGGTTAACTTAACATTCGAGGACGAATGTTCAAAAAGGGGGGGAGGATGTTATATCCCGTGTTTTCGCGTGTTGGGAAAATTTGGAATAATTGTGACTTGTAAAGAATAAGGCCACATTTTGATTTCATTTGACATATATGTTGTTGTTTATGAAAAGTGTTGACGCGGAAACATCGGGGAAGGCTAAGGGAAAAAATTGGAATTCGGAAATTAGTTCCGTGAAATATTAAAATAAGATCCATTAGTAATTGGGCTAGGAAAATAAATAAGAAAAATTAGAGGCCCATTTTAAAGGGTGGCCGGCCATATACTTATGGCCCAAGCCCATTTTATTATTTTCATATGACAAAATAAATAAGAGGGACCAATTGTTCATTCTCTAGAAAATTCATGAAACAAAAAAAAAGTGAGAGAGGAGATGCAAGAAAGAAGGTCACGGCCTAAGCAAGAAAAAAGGAAAAAAGAGAAAAAGAATTCTAGCTCCTTAATCTTCTTCTTAAAAATATCTTTCTTGTTGAATTCTTGTTAAGTTCAGGACGCTCTCCGACGTGGTATAATTAGTTAAGCGAAAGGGCGACGTTTGCGACGAGTTGAAATTTGAAGAAAAAGGTAAGAATTTCATTCTTTTGTGTTATGGAGTAAGTTTACATGATATAATGATTAGAATTAAATGAGAATTTTTGGAAGTGTGGTGTGTATGTGTACGGCTTGTGTGTGTGTGAAGGATGTGTTGGCCGTGTGCTATGTTGGTGTGGGGAGAAGTGAATTCAAGTTCATTTAGTTTGTAGTTGTGATCTTTGTGACGCAAATGAAGGTTTAATGACTTGAATTCGCCTTGAAATTGCTTGTATGTAATTATGAGAAATTATGTGAATTTTGTATGATTTTTATATAAGTATGGAAGTAAGATTCAAATGTGAATTCTTGGTTGTTGTCAATGAGTTTGGAAGGAAGACAATGTGATTTAGTAATCTCGTTGCATTTGTAGAAGCCTCGGGTAGAATATGGAATTGGCGGGAATGCTTGAATTCATGAATATTGTTTGAGATGCTATTGGAACGTATTTGAATAATCTTGAATTAGTTAATGGATATGGAAAATGCTGATATTAGTTGATAGTGTGAAGTTTGATGGAAGTTAGTGAACTATGTAGAAAAGGAGACTACTTATGCCATAATGTATTCTGTAGTAAATTGTTGATGTTGTTGGCATTGTTGGGCTGCTGTTGTGATATTTTGAGCCGAGATGATTCTCGGGGATGCTATATGTATAGGGGAGGTGCTGCCGAAATTCCGGTAGACAATTATGACTTTAAGTTGAATTCTTGGAATCTATAACTTACAATTGGTAAATGTGACCATTTGTAGATTCTGGGCGAAACGGGAGTCGAGTTTAAGCGAGCGTAAGACGCACGTAAGGTATGTAAAGCTGTCCCTTTCCTTCTCTTGGCATGTCCTAGGTGTACTAGGCTTGAATTTGAGCTTCGGGAATTATTCTGTTCATAAAAATTCGAGTTTGATTTTGGACATTATTCATTCAATGTAATTGAACTATAATCCTTATGTTTGTTGGGAAAAAAATGTTTAAACATCCATAACTTTCGCAAACGTAACCGGATCGCTCCGAGACTTCCATGGACGACTCCATAGGGTCTAATGTACGTAATTTGCGTCCGCCATCACGGTTGACCCGAGGTGGGCCCACTGATTTCGAATGTTGCCCCGAGTGTGTTATTGACTTATGTTTGGGCAATAACTAAAGGAAACTTCTAGCTACTCCCTCCATTCCTAAACGATAATCATTTTAACTATCCCATTAAGTTCTATGATCTATTCTGATGTGTACAAATGGTCTTACAAGTTCTGTTTCGACATATTCCGCCAGAACATCCGAAAGATGTGATTCGTATGTCCTTTGATATAAGCACTTCTATATAAGCACTCTGGCATAAGTGTTCCGATATGAGTATTCTTCTATAAGAATTCTGATATAAAGATTTGACATAAGTATTCGGATACGAATATTCCGTTTAAGTAATTTGTTACGAACAATCTGATAGTACGTCCGATTATTCTGATGAGTCCTATAATATATTTTGATATACAAATAATTCCAGAGATTGTGTTTCGATACAATATATCGTGCTATCCAAAAGGTATACGTACATTATGACTACCGTTCTATTCCTTCGAATTGATCTGTCGTATAGATTTGCT
Source organism: Lycium barbarum (assembly GCF_019175385.1). NCBI lineage: Eukaryota > Viridiplantae > Streptophyta > Magnoliopsida > Solanales > Solanaceae > Lycium > Lycium barbarum. The sequence continues at coordinate 123,232,451 of NC_083340.1, read as the reverse complement.
TAGAAATGTCCGTAATCTTCACATACTAACTCCGATACTAGTAATTTGACATAAGTATTCTAATATGGGTATTTTGTTAAAGTGTTCTGACATAATATTTTGATACAAGTATTTTGACATAAACGTGCTGATATAAGCATTCTGATATATGAATTCTGTTTGAGTAACCTGCTACGAATATTCTGATGGCACGTTCGATCATTCTAACGAGTCTTGGTTTATGTGCATATGGTTTCTCACTACTCTGCTCGTGCGAGCCTTAGCATGTCTACTCACTGAGCCGGGCCAGGATATGTTATCATGCGCTGTTTCCCCGTGTTGTCTACGGTGTTCTGAAATAAAACCGTGAGGGGTGGTCTGGGCTGAGCTCGATCCCCAAAGCGGACAATATCTGCGCTACATAATCTGATACCAGGCATACGCGTTGGGAGTGTACTGGGCAGAGCTCGAGCGGGAAATACGGGCAGTTTCTGCATGGGATGACCACTGTACCGGGCCGAGCTCGAGGTGGCATAACCCTTGTAGACGCGTGTTCTGATATGATATGATATGATCTGATATGATATACTCCGGCTATACGCCGCCTGATACGATACGTTTATGTATGGTGTGACCACTGTACTGGGCTGAGCTCGAGGTGGCACACTCCTTGTAAACATCATATGCCTCACATGTTGCAGCGTTTGATCCGATACGCTACGGCGTCCTGATATGGCATAGGGCTATAATGTGCACTATGTGTGATCCGCGTCTGGAAAGTAAGTTCTGATACTCTGTACGCCCTGTATTTCCAACCGGTATACTATATCATCTGAGTATTCTGTATGTCATACATTCCGTCTGACACATGAGCTAGGTAGGCACAAGTTGTGTCTGGAAACCCTGTACGTTTGGCAATCCTTCAGACAGATTATATCGATTTATATGATATGTGATGATCTGTATGACCTGGGTCTGGATAGTGAGTGATTCTGATATTCTGAACCATGTACTTATTCTTTTACCGCTTGTTTCGTCTATAGTTCTGATTTCTGTATTCCATGCTTTACATACTCAGTACATATTCCGTACTGACCCCCTTTCTTCGGGGGCTGCGTTTCATGCCCGCAGGTACAGACACTTATTGTGGTGATCCGCCAGCCTAGGGTGCACAGTCTGCCGTTTGGAGTGCTCCTTCGATCCGGAGCCCATACCTTTGGTACAGAACCCTTTGTTGTATATAGTCTCGTGGTTATGGTTATTTTTGGGTACGGCGGGGCCCTGTCCCGTCATATAATTATGTCGGTCTGTTTAGAGGTCTGTGGACATGTCTGTGGGTTATGGTCTTTCTGTATGGTTATGTGTATATGTTTTTTGGGCGATCCCATACGCCGAGGCGGCCGGTCCGCATATGTTTATACGTTGTTTTGTTAGCCCTGTGTGGCCTTCGTTGGTGTTTGCTGTGTACAGGGCTATTTTGGATAGTCTGTAAAATAAAGGAAACTCTGCCGAAATTTTTCTAGAAATTATCTAAATTTGGAATATAGCCTTGTCGGCTTCTGCTATATATTTGAATGCATTTGATAGATGGGTTTGGGTGCCTAGATCGGGCACTAGTCACGGCCTACGGGATTGGGTCGTGACAAAAGTGGTATCAGAGCGGTTTGTCCTCGGAATGTCTACAGGCCGTGTCTAGTAGAGTCTTGTTTATCGGTGTGTTGTGCACCACATCTATAAACAGGAGGCTACAGGACATTTAGGATGTTACCCTTCTTTGGATCTTAGATCGTGCGATAGAGCTGTGCTAGTAGGATGACTCTTTTCTGACTGGCTGCTATGTTTTTCAGTGATGCCTCCGAAGAAGGCAACGGCTGCCCAGAAGGGCAAAGGCAAGGCGGTGGTGGGAGAGACCAGTCAGATGCCGAGAGTTACGCGGGCCCGTGCTCAGACTATGCCCGGCATTGTACTTCAGTCAGAAGGTTCAGCTACACCACCACCGGCGGAACCCGGAGCAGGTCCATCATTAGCTCCGGAGGCTCCAGCGCATGCGCCCCCAGCTCCCCAGCCTGGGGCAGAGGATAGAACGTTGAAGGAGGCCGTACAGTTACTGGCGACACTGGTGGCAGGACAGGCTCGCGGACGCGGGCTGAGAGGGGATGATGATAGGCGGGATAGCTTGAGGGTCCGTGATTTTCTCACATGTAATCCCCCAGAGTTTTTCGGGTCTAAGCCCGATGAGGACCCCCATGATTTCATCCGAGGGATGCAGCGCTCGTTGAGACTGGTTCGGGCTTCTGAGACCGAGTCGGTTGAGTTGGCCTCACACAGATTACGAGACGTCGCTATTAATTGGTATGAGTCTTGGGAATTATCCAGGGGTGAGGGTGCTCCCCCAGCTACGTGGAATGAGTTTGTGGCTGCTTTTCTCCGTCACTTTTTGCCCCCGGAGCTACGGCGGGCGCGGGTTGATAGGTTTTTGCAGCTGCGGCAGGGGGGTCGGAGTGTTCGTGAGTATAATTTGGAGTTTGATTCTCTGGCTAGGTATGCACCCGCTATAGTAGCTGATATGGCTGACCGGATGCACCGGTACGTGATAGGGTTGGACCCCTACTTGGTCGACAGCTGTATGGCGATGGCATCGCAGACTGATATGGACATCGCCCGATTACAGGCTTATGCTCTAGGGATGGAGGATCGGCACAGAGAGGATCAGTCGGGTAGAGGTTGTGACAGGAGACAGCCCAAGAGGGCTAGGTTGGCTGGGTATTCTAGGGAACTCTTAGGCAGACAGCCTCAGCAGCAGCACAATAGACATTTTTCCCAGCCAGCATGGGATACCCCTCCACAGAGTTCGGGCAGGAGGTCTGGTGACACATGGTACTCCGGGACAGGTCAGAGCTCCAGAGTCTTGAGCTCGCGGGTGGATGGAGGTTCCGGTCGGTCGAGGCCACCCAGACCTCGGTGTCCTTATTGCGGGAGGCGCCACTCTGGAGAATGTCATTATGCTACAGATGCTTGTTTTTCTTGTGGCCGTCAAGGCCACATTATGAAAGAGTGTCCATATAGGACCAGTTCGGGTGGTGCAGCCCAGCCCAGCGGGTCAGTTGCTGATTTACCTTTTCCTGCTGTAGCGATACGCCCTATGGGGCAGAGTATGCCGACACCATCGGGCCGCGGTAGAGGTCGTGAGGGAGCTTCCGGTTCTAGCGGTCCTTTGAACCGCTTATATGCTTTGGCTAGCCGGCAGGACCCAGAGGCATCACCAGATGTGTTCACAGGTATATTGTCCACTTTTTTTTAATATATATATATATACACACATGCATTGGTAGGTCCAGATTCTGTTTCATCGCGTATTCCTCCCCGGTTGCTAGTAGAACTGGGATAAGGCCCAAATTGATAAAATCGTCTGAGGTAATGATATATGTGGATAAAAAGTGAGAGTCGAAAGGTTAAAAGGGCTAACGCAGCAGTTACATAATTGGAAAAATAAAAGGGGCCCTCTCTATATCAGAGCGGGGCCCGCTACGAGGACTTTCCAAAATTGCCAAGACCCCGACTTGTCCTGAATTATGTGACCAAGGTCGTGCGGGGCGGTTGATGCAACTATACCGGCATTAACACGTCTAAATGTACTAAAGTCTCGAGGTTAAGCGTGCTGGGGCCAGAGCAATTCTGGGATAGGTGACCCCCTGGGAAGTGTACGGTAATTTTCATAAATTTAAATGTAAAAGACAGATGGAAATCTGGGGGTAACCTAAATAAATTAGAATGTACCGAAGGGTTAGAAACCTTAAATAGGTCGGGTAGGCTAAGGCGAACTCGGCCGCCGAAGAAAAGGAAAGTGCGACACAGTCCTGGAATTAGAATAAATTAAATGGCGTTTGAAAATGTATTGTAAGGGAAATGGTAATAAATGTATATGTGTGCAGATCACATCCCGGTTACGACTGTTTTGGCTGACAGGTGGACCCCAGCAGTCAGTGTTATGATATATGAAAACTTTGACTGAACGGAATCTAAAGAACAAAGCGAAAGATACGATATAACTGTTATAAGTAGACTAATGTCGGTTTCACCACTAGTTAAAGCCGGAAACTCTTAGCGCAATGATATTCGAGAATAGAACAAGGGCGAGTGTGTAAAAGGGGATAGTAGACTAATGTCGGTTTCACCACTAGTTAAAGCCGGTCCGCATATGTTTATACGTTGTTTTGTTAGCCCTGTGTGGCCTTCGTTGGTGTTTGCTGTGTACAGGGCTATTTTGGATAGTCTGTAAAATAAAGGAAACTCTGCCGAAATTTTTCTAGAAATTATCTAAATTTGGAATATAGCCTTGTCGGCTTCTGCTATATATTTGAATGCATTTGATAGATGGGTTTGGGTGCCTAGATCGGGCACTAGTCACGGCCTACGGGATTGGGTCGTGACAGTTAAAGAGTTGTTTGTACGTATTTCTAAAAGTATCAAAGTGTACTTGCTGGAAGTTTGTTTCCGCAAGCTTTTAAGTGGTACACTAGGCTAGAGTTAGTCGAGGTGTATTAGTAGTCCTTGGCTAGAGTTAGTCAAGTGGAGGTGCTTGCAATCGGACTATTGCAAGGGTGGAGGGACTATGGGAGTTAGTTCCTAGGTTGCATAAGCATTATTGTATAGGTGAAGGATTATAGGAGTTAATTCCTAGCTTATGATAGAGTTGTAACCTAAAGTTGCTCGTGTTAGTGGAGTTGAAATCCTGCTAGGGTAGGTCGTGGTTTTTAATCCCTTGAGCAAGGAGATTTTCGCGGTAATATCTTGCCTTCTGTACCTACTGTGTTACATAAAGGAACTGGTATTTAATCAGGTCCCTCATATACTATTTGGTGGACGCACGGCCTGCAATAATTGGTATCAAAGCAGGTTCTTTCTAAAAGGTTAACACCTAGAAAGGATCCTCTTTATGGCTAGCTCGTCAAACCAAACGAAGGGTGAGTGTATCTCAAAACCACTAAGATTTAGTGTAAAACATTATGACTAGTGGAAGGGTAAAATGGAAGAATTCATCACTGTTGAGGAACCAGAGTTATGGGACATTATCTCAGATGGTACTCATACTTCTGCACAAGATAGCCATACCCTGCAAAAGGATAAAAAGCCAAATGGATTCTTTTTCGAAGCATTGGATCAGGTCAAGACAACTTAGTTGCCTTCTGTAAGGCACCAAAGGATATCTGGGATGCTCTTAAAAGTACACACAATACATTTGACAAGCTCAGTACAAAGTTCAAAGTTCTCAAGATAAAAAATAACGAAACCATGCAAGATCTAGAAAGGAGAAAGCTGAAAGAAGAAGAGAGTCTGAGCCATAAGGCAGCTGCCGAAAGTAGCTTAAGGGATGAGGAGTCTGACCCGGACTGTTCAAATCAAGGACGCAAGAAGAAGCTCAAAGAAATGGTCAGTCTTGAAAAGAAAACTCAGAAAAATCAAGAGAACAACGTTGCTGTTTCAAGTGTGGGAAACCTGGCCAGGTTATTAGAACATGTCCCTCTCACAAGCAGGGTGCTTAGAAGGATATCTTCGGCAGATCTAAAGATGAGAATGTCCAAAGCAAAGCGCTCATGATAAATGACAATGAGGCTTCTGAAAATATATTAACGTGTGCACTCATGGCTAGATCTGACTCGGACGGTGATGATGAAGATACTGAGGTAAACTTCTTTGAAGTTCAGAAGAACTTAAAAAGTTACTCTCCAATATATTTAATGTCCTTGGCGAATGCTCTAATCAATGCCTTTCATAGTCTTGTTAAAGAAAAGAGCTCTCTCTATGAGGAAATCAATGGGTTGGAAGTTAAAAGAGACGATATGGGAGCATCCATTGCAGATCTTGAAAATCAAATTGCTAAAGTAACAAGAGAAAACTCTCTGTTAAAAAATCAAAAGAAGCAATGGATGAATACTCCAAAAGAAAAGGAAGAACCCTGTGAGGCTCAACCTGAATTGGAAAATGAGCTTCAGAAATTCAAAGTGAAGTTTACCTCTGAGCTAGTAAAGAATAGACAACTACAGGAGGATCTAAAAAGAATCAGTATTTCTCTTGACAAATCTCTAAATTGGTCCTGGTCAATGAATGAGACTGCTCCTACAGTCATGGTTGAGTGTGAAGGCAAGAAGCAAATTGATGTTCAGAAAGATAAAACTCCTAACAACCCTATTAAAAAAAAATCATTGCTAAGAGTGTAAATTGTCTAAGTACATGAAATGCTTGGAGAAATTGCTACAAGGATGACTTCAGAATTAAACATCAGTATCTTCAAAAAAGAAAGAAATCCATCAAATGGAAACTCAAAATGGAGGGGCTTGGTCTCTGGTCAAGGAAGAAGGTGCTGCCTGCATAGACAAAGAAGAATCTGATTCATCTATTTTATCATGATAAGGGACACAAATTAGTTTGGGATCCTAATTTTGATAAATAATTCTGTCGAAAGGCTTGACTTAGAGGAGGCAATCAAAAGGGATACTTAGTGTGGCTCAAATATTAGACTGCGCCGAACAAAAATAAATCAAGTTCTTGTTCTCACTCAAGACCTACCAAAATGAGAGTGTATCCTTTGGATTGTGGGAAAACTGGATCTACACTCTCCCATATATAAGACATTTGTTGTGCTTTCCTCAAATTTATTCTACATGATTGGCATTGACAAGAATAAAGGTATACACACAGGGAAATACTAGGATGGTTGAATTATTAAAGAATCTGCTTTTTCCCAGAGTTCATGTTGATTCTCATTTATCGAAGAACCTGGCTCCCTAAACTCAGGTTAGTAGTTCTTCAGTATTGATATGTCTTTAAATTGCTAAAGGGTGCCATGTTATTAAACTTTTTCCTTATATCAACCCTGATGATCCAAAACACCTCATCTATCTGAACCAACCTAGTTGATTAAGAAATGTTCTCCCAGCCAATCAAAATTAGTTCGTCGCTGACTTACCTTAACTTAAAGGCTCCCTTCCCACTCTTCTTGAACTCTCTGGCTATTTTCTCTCTAGAACTCTTAGTGAAGAACTCTGGGCTTCCACCTTCTTCTCTCTCGGTTCGATCATGTCTCAAAACGTGAATTTTTTACCATGCCTAAAATAATTTGTCATCGTCAAAAAGGGGGAAATTGATAGTTCCAAGTACATTCGTGTTTTGATAATTTTCAAAGTGTTTTAGAACTAGGTAGAGACCTGGTCTGTAATCTGCTCTCTGCGCACCTTGCACCGTCAGTAGAGAACATCTGTAAAGACTAGCCACTTGCTGCACACAAGTACAGCTGTGAGTTGGCCCATGCTTTAAGTCAAAATTGAAGAGTGGTCTCTTTTCACCCCACATGCTCCCACTATGTATACAACATAATGGAAATATATTGAGTAGACTTAAAAACCCAATCTAAATCGTGCAAAGCTGCCCACACATATTCTCAAGAGCAAAGTCACCTATAAGTTGAAGAACCTGATCCAGACATAAGATTTAGTCCAAGTTCTTTATAGTGTTGTGAGTCTTTGTTCGTTTGTGCTTAAATTGTAAACCTACTCTTATGTGTGAAGGAGTTGTTTGTAGGTGTTTCTAAAAGTCTCAAAGTGTACTTTCTAGAAGAGTTTTTCCACAAGATTTTGAGTGGTATACTATGCTAAAGCTACTCGAGGTATATCAGTGGTCCTTGTCTAGAGTTAGTCAAGTGTAGGTGCTTGCAATCAGAGTATTGCAAGGGTGGATGGACTACAACGGTTAGTTCCTAGGTTGCATAAGCATTATTATAAGGGTGAGGGATTATGGATTTAATTCCTAGCTTATGATAGAGTTGTAACCTAGAGTTGCTCGTGTTAGTATAGTTAAAATCCTACTGGGGTAGGTCGTGGTGTTTAATCCCCTGAGTAAGGAGTTTTCCACGGTAATATCTTGCCTTCTGTACTTATTGCGTTATATAAGGGAATTGGTACTTTACCAAGTCCCTCATATACTGTTTGGTGGACGCACTGCTTGTAACAACACTCTAGGACCATCTTTTGAATATCAGTAATCATAGAACGCTAGTAAAAAATGAGTTTGATCATCTGCAAAGTTGCTGAGACCCCTGAATGACCTCCCAGACCAGAATTATAGATTTGTTGTACCAGTTGTTGTCTTAATCCATTGCCATGTCCCACCCATATTTTTCCTTTCAACCTCAACAAGCCATTATGCACAGAAGTATTGTCCACAACAACAGGATCAATATGAATCTGAGTCAACAACTATGCTACTTCTTGATCACCTTCATAGCTTCCCAGGATTTCTTGCATCTATTTAGGTTGTACTTGACTTATGACCTTACATTCAGCCTGAGTATATACCCCATATAGTGCATCGACAGTAGTATGTTCAACACATTTCTTATAATGTATTTCATAACTCAACCCCATTAGCTTAGTTAAGCCCTTGTGTTGTAATGATGTTGAGATTTTCTGATCATGCAAAAATTTAAGACTGAATTGGTCAGTTTTAATAATATAATGGTAAGGGTGGAGATAGTGTCTCTATCTCTCCACTTCCATGAGCAATGCCACCAACTCTTTCTCATAAGTTGATAAACCCTGGTTCTGTTTGCTAAGCACTTGACTGAGATAAGTAATGGGTTGTTTTCCTTGCATGAGAGCAACTCGTACTCCAGTACCACATGCATCCACCTCCACAATAAATGCCTTTTTAAAGTTTGGTAATGCTAAGACTGGAACAGATGTCCTTGCTTCTTTCAAAGGCTGAAATGACTTAGCAGCTTCTTCACACTATGCAAATGCTCCCTTCTTGAGCAGGGCTGTTAAGGGCTTGCTAATCAATGCATGCCTTTGGACAAACTTTCTGTAGTAACCAGTAAGTCCAATAAATCCCCTGATTTCCTTGAGAGTTTTTGGTTCTAGCCATCCCATCATTGCTAAAATTTTGCTTGGATCTATGCTAGCCCCATCTCCAGTAATGATATGTCCAAGATACTCAACCTGTTTTTGAGCAAATTCACACTTGGATTCCTTATCAAACAATTGGTTCTCTCTAAGCAACTGTAATACAATCTATAAGTGTCTCAAATGATACTTTAATGATGCACTATAAATTAAAATGTCATTAAAAAAAAAAGACAAAATAGACTTCCTGAGATATGGTTCAAAAACTTGGTGCATTAGAGATTAAAAATTGGCAGGAGCATTTGTAAGGCCAAACGGCATTACTCTGAATTACCAAAAACCATGATGTGTTCTAAATGTTGTCTTATGTTCATCTTCCTTATTCATTCTAATTTGATGGTATCCTGATCTTAAGTCCACCTTACAAAACACCATAGATCCATGTAGTTCCTCTAACAGATCTTCAACCATGGGTATAAGGTGTTTATCTATGATTGTTAAAGAATTGATCCTCCTATAATCAACACAGTCTCCAGGCACTATATTTCTTCTTAACCAAAAGTGCAGGGGATGCAAAACAAGAATGACTTGGTATAACAATTTGGGAACTAAGCATGTCATTAATGGTTTTCTCAATAGCATTCTTTTGATCAAATTAGTACCTATAACGCCTTAAGCTGAAAGGTTGAACTCGACTGCAAGGGAAAGTGGGTTGGTAGCTTCTTGGGTTCTTGAAACACATCCCTAAAAGCTTGAAGTACTATTGTTACTTCAATAGGGTGTTCACTTTGGATCTTCCTTTCAGTACTACTGGACTCTATAATTCACAAAGCTGTAATTCCTCTATACTTTTGCTTGTTAAATAGCTTAAGCAACTTCTCTCCTTCAGTAGAAAACAACTTGTGTTCCTCCTGATACCCAAATAATGTGATTAATATGTCCTCCTTAAAGAAGGATAGACTATAGGATCTGGTACTCAATACCACTGGAGAGAATATGTCCACCCAATCCATACCCAATACCAAGTCACAACCCCCAACTTTTAACAGTCTTATATTGAAACAGAATTATTCATCTTGCATTTGCCACATAAAATTAGGACAATAGCTATCAGTGAACGTAACTTGCCCATTAGCTACTGTCACTTTCATCCTGGTATAACAAGGCTCTATTGATAGCTTTAAGGTCTTACACACTTATGGATTAACAAAACTATGTGTAGAACCACTGTCAATCAATATAATCAAGGGTACTTTCTCGGCATAACCTATGATTTTGATTATAGAGGCTGAACTAGTCAGTCATATAGCAACACACATTGAAATTTCCCCTTCTTCCTCTACAACATGACTTTCATCAACAGGTTCTTCATTTTTCTCACCACTACTTCCACCTTTTTCCTGGATGACTTACACTTCAGCCCTAGTTTCACCACCTTCCCATGTAAGAGCATTAAGTGCATGAAGTGTTTTGGTCTTGCAAACATGACTGGGAAAGTAGGGGTCATGACATCTAAAGCATAGGTTCCTTTGCTTGAGGGTTTCATTGGTGGTATTTGGTTTTAAGGGCACTCTGGGTCTAGGAATTGGATTTCTGTCGGTTTGGTTTTGAGTAGGAACAAAGGTTATGTTTGATGGGTTTTGGTTAGAGTATCCCTGGTATGGCACTATGGCTCTGGATGGTTGATGTTGGTTATGGTGATAGTGGGTTATTATGGGTGTAGTGGATCTTTAAAGGGCTTTAAATGAGGACTCATAAGCCATAGATATCTCATAAGCATCCATCAAAGATGCAGGGTTGGCTAATCCTACTATGGGTTTCAATTCTGGTTGCAAACCACTTATATAACTAGCAATAAAGTGTGTGTCATTCAAAAGAAGGTTAATTAACAACATATAAGCTTTCAACGCATCAAACTTTTCCTTGTAACTATCCATACTACCAGTCTGTTTATTGCCATTGAATTCATCTACAATGTCAAGCGGTCTTACATTACTAAACCTTCTACAAACTTCATTGCAAAAAAGTGACCAGTTGGTTCCCCTTTTCTCCAAAATGTGACTATCAAACCATACATCGGCTTTATCTTTCATATGAACAGATACATAGCTCATTTTTTCCCTTTCAGGAATCTGATAAATTTCAAAGTATTGTTCACACTTTCTAATCCAACCTCATTGAACTCAAGAAAGTTAATTTTTGCCTTAAATGGTTTGTTTGGTGTTTCTGGGGTGGTATTGACTGGCAACTGAAGTATTGGAGGGTTAAGGGTTGTTTGACCAATGGATGAAACTGGATTAGTATTGCGGTTGGTTAATGGAATAGTGTTCAACAAAGGAATAGAAACGGATATTAGTGCAAGCGATATGATATTTAGAAGCAGGGGACTGCCCTGAGACGAAACGATAGGAGGAAAAGTGAAACCTCTTCCTACCGGATAATTAGTTGGGGTTTACAAGAGGGTTACCTAAGATTGAGAATAAGAGGATTGCCCAAATTCTTGAGAAGTTAAAGGTCCTTGTGCTCAGGAAGTAGTAGAACTTGTCATCGATGGAGTTTTAGCTACTACTGCTACTTCAGCCTTTTTGATTGCATCTAGCTGAGCAATAATCAACTCTAGCCTCTGATTCGTTTCCACTGCTCCCTTTAATTGAGTCGAGAATTGATTTTGAGTATTTTTCATAGATTCGAACCTTTTTGCATTGTCTTCAACCATCGATTGAAGCTGTGCTTAAAACTTTTTCATACCATCTTCAATACCTTTAAATTTCTGAAGGCCCGATATGATTTTCGCCGCTAGAACCGAGCAGCTCTGATACCAATGTCACATTATGAGCTAATTAGAGCTCAGTTCATGAACAAATAGAAAGGAGAGAGAAAGAAGAAAGAGAAAGAGAAAAGAAGAAATGATTGTATTATAATAGATAATGTTCATAATCAATACAAACAGTTAATATAGGCAGAAATGTAAAGGGACAGCTGGAGGCACGTGTCCAATCTGTTAATAGGAAATAGAAATTACAAGGGACTAAACATTGAAATGTAAAGCTAAAAACTAAAGGGACTGATTTGACATAATTAAACTAGTTGGTGCCCTAGAGAATTCATTAATTAACTAACATTTTCATGACATAAAGACCACCAATTTAAGGGACAAAAATTAAATACCAGTGCCTTTGAAGGGCAATCCGCACAAAAAAATGTTATTTAAAACTTCTTCATCCGAAGCTACGAATTACAGCTTTACAATAAGGGTTGCCATTGTTTTGCGTCATATGGCCATAATATTCTTTTAAAAAAAAATTATACATTGCTAGACCTCTTCATAATGACATTTTACTATGACAATCAAGTTTTCCTTAAGACTGATTTTCATGTTATATTATATGTTATCTAAAATAATATTTTGCTATACCAGCCAATCTGGACAAACGACGTCGTTATAGAAAGGTTTGACTGTATAAGTTTTTTGGAACAAAAATTACGTCCTAGTGAGAAAAAATGAAATGGAAAGTTCAAATCAGAAAATTTGGGTAGTTTTTCTTAAGTAATTCCATTCAATCGACACAAATCTCTATGTTAACATGAGAGGTTTTGGAGTTTCTAACACAACAGAGGTTCCTTATAATTGTCAGGTTTACAGCGAAATAACTCCAATAAATCTCTAAATTCAAATTTGTCTTTATAGCACTCCCTTTATGCCTCTTCTTTACGGAAGTAAATGGTAAATGATTATTCCTCAATCAACTTTGTATTTTTAGAGGCATAATTGTTATGAGCGCCACTGTTTTGAACATATTATGACGCTATCTTGTACATATAAAACATTATCAAAAGTATTCCATTATCAATATAGGAATATGATAAATTCTTCTAAGAAATTGGAATAAAATCTACATGTTAAATAATCTTGGTTATGCTAATTAAAAGTAACCACCAAAGCCTATGTCAAAAGATGAAAAATCCCTTTGACAAATTACGAGCTACTACCACTTTTCAAATTGAGAAATAATAGTACTATTATTTTCTACATACCGACTTCATTTTTGGACGAGCAACCTGACTTGTGGGTCATTTGTGCTGATCTTTAATTTTGCCCCTCCAAATAATTTATTTTGCGGGATTTATATTTTTACATTATAATATCTCAAAAATTATACCGGGGCCCTCAAAATTATGCCCCACTAGGCATAAGTTTGATTTTGAAAGGCAAAAATTAAAGACCAGTCAATTTAAAGGGCTAACCGTTTAATTCCTTCCAACTTGGGTGGTGTTACAACCATAAACTTAGACACAGCCTGAAATTAGATGCATAAAAGAGATTTTTTTCCGGGCAAGATGATGAAAGTGATTAGCTCAATGAATGAATAATTCTTCAAAATCTAAGACCAAAATTTCCAAATCTTCCTACTCTATGTTTGGTCCCACTAAAAAGATGAATTTTAATACCCCTTGTTTACAGAGGGCCTAAAGTGCTGTATTAGGCCCGTAATTAATGGTAAGTGCCGGTAGAGCTTGTTTAGGATGCACGACGCAAAAAAAAGGTGGTAATGGAGAAATTCTGGGGCTACAATGCAAAGAGATTTATTAAATCATTAGCACCATGTAATCATATGACTTCTAAAGTAGTTGTTCAATGAATAAGAGAAACTCTAAATATTATGATCTTGATTTTTTATTTTTTATATTATAGTCTTGATGAGTCTCTGGATTGGTGGGGGATTCATAGGAAGGTAAATGACCCATCAAATTCACATATAAATGAAATCATGAATTGCATAAGTATAGAAACAAACAACACCTCTATTCTCAAAGAAGGTTGAATACAATCATTCGTTTCATTCATTCATCAAGTTTTCGAGTAGCTCTTTCCAACTATGGATAAGAACTTGTATACGGGTAAAACCGAGGACAAGGATATCCTCGGTTTCCCGACATGGAAATTGAGTTCGGTTGGGGCCAGACCGACCACACCAGGTCCTGGGTTGTTGAGTTTGGTTGGAGTTAGATACTGAGATGCGATGAGAAGGCAGTTAATCACCATAATGGGGAAACCGGAATATCTGCCACCAGCCGGATATTTCGACACCGATCTCATCCATCAGTTACTGAAAGATTATGTGCCTTATTTAGACTTGTACTAGGGTTAAGACTCCTCTACTATATAAAGAGAAGGCCCCCCTTTACTTTAGGCAGTTCTTTTTCACACGCACAAATCCAATAAGCAATACAATTGTTAGCAAGTGTTCATTCATCTTTCTAACTGTTTCATCACTGTTCATTGTTCAATACTCAACCACTGTAGCACGATCTCGGTTCCTAGAACCCGAGGCCAACCATTACTTTACTGTGGTTAGATCACTTATATTTGCATTTACTTCATTGTTTATCGCTTAACAATCGTTTGTGTTAAACTAAACCGCATATTCGTCGCACCGCGTACAAATTTAATTGTTATCCATTTTAAGGGTAACCAGTTTGGTGCCCACTGTGGGGCCTAGGATAATAGTGGTGGTTTAATACGAGTTTTGATAACACTTGATATTTTACACTTGTTCTTTGAAGATTGATTTCAGGTCTACCCGATATGTCAAACTCTCACTCTGTCAATTTTCAAGCTGAATCAATCCACCACGAGGAAAACGACAATAGGGTACCTAACAACAACGTACCCCCAATCGATCCTGACCAGATCAGGTTATCAGTGGGTGATGTGCCAGAAGATGGGGAAAATAGAGCCACGTTGCAATAGCTCCAGAACCAGTTGGACATGGCTACGGCACAATTGCAAGCCCAACAGGCAGTTATAGCACAACTGCAAAAGTAAAATCAACCACCTAACGCTGCTCTATCTGAACAGACTGAGGAAACTGAAGAAAGGTACATTGTTGGGAACAACGGGAACAACCCCGAACAAAATGTCGAGCTGATAAGAATGCTCAAAGAACTGACTAAACGAGTAGAGTCCGGGGGAAAAAAGATAGAGGTGAATGACAAGAAGGTGGAAAACTCCAACGCGAGGGTTGATCAAATTCCTGGAGCGCCCCCGATATTAAAAGGACCAGACTCGAAGAAGTTCGTTCAGATGCCTTTCCCACCTACTGTTGCACCAAAGTCGATCCCAAAAAGGTTCTGCATGCCTGACATCCTGAAGTATAACGGGACCACTGACCTAAACGAATACGCGACTGCATACACATGTGCCATTAAAGGCAATGACCTCGCAGAGGACGAGAGGGAGTCGGTGCTACTTAGGAAGTTCGGGGAAACCCTGTCCAAGGGAGCAATGATATGGTATCACAATTTACCCGAGCATTCAATTAACTCATTTGCTATGTTTGCAGATGCTTTTGTCAAAGCTCATACTGGAGCCATCAAGGTTGAAACAAGGAAATTGAACTTGTTCAACGTTAAACAGCGAGATGATAAAATTCTCCGTGAGTTTGGGGCTCGGTTTTAAATAGAGCATATGGATCTGCCACCGGTTATAGATGATTAGGCCGTTCAAGCTTTTACCCAGGGGCTCAACCCAAGAAGCTCGATCACATCTTTGGAGTTGAAGCAAAATCTGGTAGAATACCCGGCAATCGCTTGGGCTGATGTACACAACAGGTATCAATCGAAGATCAGGGTCAAGGATGATAATATTTTGAGAACAGCATCGGGATCGTGGCATCCCCAGTAAAGGGAACGATCGATTGAAAAGAGCGACGGATCGAGAACAGACACCATCACATGACAGGTATCACCCTTATCCAATTGATCGAAGGGGTAATATGCGCAGCGGTGAATCAGGCAAAAATGATAGGAGGAATGATCGCTGCCCGAGTAATCGAGGATTGATGAACAGGGATGCGATCGACAGATCACCGAGAAATAAAGAAGCCCCGATAATGTCTTAGTATAATTTATGTGTCAATGTGGCGACCATAGCAGCAGCCATCATCCGCAACAGAGAAACAAGGCACCTGAGGCCAATTCAATCCGACCCAGAAAAATGAGATAAGAACCTGATTTGTAAGTACCATCACACCTACGGTCATCGAACCGAAGACTGTCGACAATTAAGAGAGGAGGTCACTCGTTTATTTAATCTAGGTCATCTTCGAGAATTCCTAAGTGAACGAACCAAAGCTCATTTCAAGAACGTGGACGCCAACAAGCAAGATAGACAGGAAGAGCCTCACCAGGTGATCCACATGATTATGGGGGAAGCGGGCATCCTCCAAGGGCCGGTAATGAAGCACGCTAAAGTTTCCATAATAAGAGAAAAGTGTATCCGGATTTATGAACCCGATGGTCCCATCTCGTTCAATGACGACGATATAAAAGGCATCGTTCAGCCCCACAACGATGCACTGGTAATATCTGTCCTTGTAAATAAATTTAGAATTAAACGTGCGCTGATTGATCTAGGTAGCTCGGCTAATATCATCCGATGGAGAGTCATCGAGCAGCTGGGACTACTAGACCAGATCGTGCCGGCAGTCCAAGTCCTCAACGGATTCAACATGGCCTGCGAAACGACGAAGGGTGAAATCACCTTACCAATCAACATAGCTGGAATCCCGCAGCACACCAAATTTTATGTGATAGAAGGAGACATGGGATACAATGCATTATTTGGAAGACCATGGATGTTATGTCCCGTATTTTCGCGCATTTGGAAAAATTAGAAATAATCTTGACTTGTATGAAATAAAGTCATCATTGGTTACATTTAACACAAGAGTTGTGCATGAAAGAATATTTTTGTGGAAGTGTGGAATAAGGCTAAGGGAAAAATTGGAATTTCGGAAATTAGTTTCGGGAATTACAAATAGGGCCATAATTAATTGGGCTAGAAAGAGCAAAAAAAAAATTTAGGCCCAATTGGAGGGGGTGGCCGGCCCCCTTTATGGGTCAAGGCCCATGAGTGGGTTTTTAATTGAAAGGCTTAAAAAAGAGATGACTAAGTCATCTTCAACTTGTAGAGAAAAAAAATCAAGAAGCTAAAGACCACCCCATTTTCGGCTACAAGAAAGAAAAGAAAGAAAATTTTCTTGCCATCAACCTTTGATCCAAAAGTTATTGTTTTGTGATATTTTCACTAATTCTAGTACCCTTTACAACTTGGTGTAGTTGGTTTGGAGAAAGGAGACCTTATTTCATCAAAGTGAACACAAGTTCAAGTGAAGAAGACTTGAGGAAAAGGTGAGAATTTATTCCTTATTCTTGTGTTATAAAGTCTTGTTTGTGTTGTAGCATATAGAAATGTGTTGATTGTATGGAAAAATGGAAGTTTGTAAAGTGGATTTGGAATATGATGTGTAGCCGTGTGTATGTATAAATTGTATAGCCATAATGTGTTGAATTCATGTTATATTCAAGTTATGGTTGTGATGAAATGCATATTGGGATTGAAAGTTGAATGATTTAGTTGAACTTGCCAAAGAAGGCTTGTGGCCGTGACCTATGTTGAAGTTGGGATGGAAATGAATTAAGTTATTTAGGGTGTTAGTGTGTTATTATGATGGTTGCAATGTAAATGAAGTTAGAATGATATAAGTTTGTATTGAATTAGAATGTAGAAACTTATGTCGTTTTAGTATGACTTTCCGACATTAAGGAAATGAAGTTGTTTGGTTGTTAATTGTGATGATCATTGATGAATTTGGAAGTTGGAAACATGTTATGAAGTTGTATGCCAAAGATTTGATGTTTTGCATAAGTTATGACTTTGACAGAAAGTTGTATATTATGTATATCGAGTGTATAACTTGAGGAAACCGATATGAAATGTTTCTAGAACTATATGGTGATGATCTTGATTGTTGATGGATGTGAAATCATTGATATTAGTGAAGGTTTGGATTAGAATGAAGGTTATGCCAACTTGTGAGAAAAATGACTAGTTGAAGGATATTTGTGTTTTTGATGTTCTTTGTTGATGTTAATGTTGTCGTTTGGGTTGTTGTTGATGATTTCTAGCCGAGTTGAATTCTCGGGGTGCTATATGTATAGGGGAAGTGCTGCCGAAATTTCGGTAGACAAATATGCTTTAAGTTGGAATAATGGTATTCATAACTCACGATTGGTAAACTTGACCAATTGCAGTTTTTCGACGAAACGGGAAGTGAGTTTGGAAAGGCTTAAGGAGCGTGAAAAGTATGTAAAGCTACCCCGATCCTTCTTTTGGCATGTCTAAGTGTTTTATGATCGGATTCGGGCCTCAAAAGACCTTCTTGGCCATCGGAATCCGCAAGAGAAAATCTCAGTTTTTCCTTCAGTAGAATTGAACCATTTTGATATGCTTTTCCTGAAATTATGCAAACTTTCTCTAAACTCCTTGGAAAGCTATAGAATGTCCGTAGAACCTTTATAGGTGACCCCATAAGCTTAAAGGGCGTAATTTGAGCCCACCGCCTTGCTTGTTCCGAGGTGGGCCCGCTATTCCCGGTTTTGCCCTTAATGTACTAAAGTCCCCTTTTTGAACGATTTTTGAAAGAAATGTTTCGACTACCCTTTTAATTACCTAACTAATATGGTTTTAAATATTCCATTAAGTCTGATAAATTGTTTTGATACTCGAAACTCATTTACTATGATTCCTTCCGACTTCATCGGATCGGTTTGTCTTTGATATGCCTCATTGAGTCTATGGAAACATTTATGATATTTTACTTGCATTAGTTTCTCACGACTCTATTCGTGGATGCCCCAATGTTTCCCACACTGAGCCCGGGCCAGGATATGTTGTCAAGCGTGATCCTTTGCATTGTTCGCCGTGCCTCGATATGAGGGGGCAGGTATATGCGTACATGGGTTTGTGGAGTATGCTGTGCCATGTACGTTTGTTCTGATATGATTTACTATGGCCATCTGATATGACATATTATGTTACGGGGTTATGCCCCTATTCTGATTCTTCTGTGTTGTGGCACCAGCGTCGGGAGGGTGGCCACGTTCTGTCTGCCGAGTCCCTTGGCAGGGGCCGGATTTGATATGACATATGTTCTGTACACATTCTGCATGTTTTGGAAATATGTATCTGATACTTTGGATTTTCCGTTTACTTTCTGTATGTTCTGCACCAGTTATGATTTTGTTTCTGCAACTCAGGCTTTACATATTCAGTACATATTTCGTACTGACCCCCCTTTCTTCGGGGGCTGCGTTTTCATGCCGCGCAGGTACCGACGACAGGTTTGTTGATCCGTCTGCTTAGGATCTCATTCTGCTATTCTTGGAGCGCTCTTTTATTCAGAGCCATCTTTTGGTATAGTCTGTCACTTCTATATATGTATATTCTCGTTCATGGGTACGGCGGGGCCCTGTCCCGTCATAGGATTCTGTCGGTTTGTTAGAGGTCTGTGGATATGTTGTGGGTTGGGATCTTTCTGTACAGTTGGGTGCTTATGTTGTGTTTGGGCGATCCCATTCGCCGCGGCGGCCGGTCCGCATATATTTAAATGTTGCGTTGTTGGCCCTGTGTGGCCTTTGTTGGTATTTTCTGCGTGCAGGATATATGGGATAGTCCGTAAAACAAAGGAAACTCTGCCGAAATTTTTCTAAAAATTAGCTAAATTTGAAATAAAGCCTTGTCGGCTTCTGCCATATACTAGAATGCGTTTGAGTGCCCAGATCGGGCACTAGTCATGGCCTACGGGGTTGGGTCGTGACAAAAGTGGTATCAGAGCGGTTCGTCCTCAGAATGTCTACAGACCGTGTCTAGTAGAGTCTTGTTTATCGGTGTGTTGTGCACCACACCTATAAACGGGAGGCTACAGGGCATTTAGGATACTACCCTTCTTTCTGTCTTAGATCGTGCGATAGAGCTGTGTTATCAGGATGATTCCTCCCTAACGAATTGTTACATTTGCAGTTATGTCTCCAAAAAAGGCGACAGCGGCCCAAATGGCCAAGGCAGCAGCTGTGGGAGAGACTAGTCGGGCCCAGAGGGTTACCAGGGCCCATGCTCATATTGCTCCTGATATTTTGCCCCCGGCAGAGGGCTCTTCCACACCTCCACACGTAGAGGAGATTGGAGCAGCAGCAGCTGCAGGTCGAGGGGCGGCTCCACCGCCAGCTCCCGAGATTCCAGTACCTGAGCCTCCAGCTCCACGGCCAGGGATTGAGGATCAGACTATGAGAGAGACAGTCCAGCTATTGACTAGCCTTGTGGCAGGATAGGTTCAGGGGCACGGACTGGGAGGTGACCGGGCTTACAGGCGTGACAGTTCGAGAGCCCGTGAGTTCTTGACTTGTGGCCCTACAGAGTTCTTCGGGACAAAGCCCGAGGAGGATCCCGAGGAGTTCATCAGGAAGATGCGGCGCACCTTACAGTTTATTAATGCTTCCGAGACAGAGTCAGTTGCATTGGCTTCGTACCGGTTGTATGATGTAGCGGCAAATTGGTACGAGTCATGGGAGTTATCCAGAGGCGACGGCGCTCCCCCAGCAGTTTGGGATGATTTTTCTCAGGCTTTTCTTAGCCACTTTCTGCCTCCGGAGTTACGGCGGGCCAAGGCTGACAGATTCTTATTGCTGAGGCAGAGGGGTCGCAGTGTTCGAGAGTATAGTATGGAGTTCGACTCATTGGCCCGATACGCACCTGCTGTGGTAGCTACTATGGCTGACAGGATGCACAGGTACATTATGGGACTGGACCGTTATTTTGTCGACAGCTGTTTGGTATTGGCTGCTCAGCCCGGCATGGATATTTCCCGGATTCAGGCCCACGCCCAGGGCATGGAGGACCGGCATAGGGAGTGTCAGCCTGATAGGGGCCAGGATCGGAGACAGCCCAAGAGGGCCAGATCATCTGGGTATTCTGGAGATTTTCGGGGCAGGCAGCCTCAGCAGCCGCAGCAGCCTCAGCAGCCTCAGCAGCCGCAGCAGCCTAGCAGACATCCATCCCAGCCGGCACAGAGCACACCTCCACAGCCTACAGGTCGCAGATTTGATAGCCCAGGTTATTCAGGAGCAGGTCAGAGCTCCAGGGCTTCAGGTTCGCGGACAGACAGGGGTTCTGGTCAGACGAGGCCACCTAGGCCTCAGTGTTCTTACTGTGGCAGATACCATCCTGGGGAGTGCTGCAGAGCCACCGGTGCATGTTTCTCTTGTGGCCGCCAGGGCCATTCTGTGAGAGATTGCCCGTATAAGGGTAGTTCGGGTGGTGCAGCGCAGCCTACCGGATCAGCCGCCGGGTCTTCATCTTCAGCAGTGGCTATGCGCCCTACGGGGCCAGGTACTTCAGCACCAGCGGGTCGCGGCAGAGGCCGTGGTGGAGCTTCTGGTACTAGCGGTCCTTCGAATCGCATCTATGCTCTGTCCAGCCGCCAGGATCAGGAGGCATCGCCTAATGTCGTTACAGGTACATTATTGGTTTTCTCTCGGTCTGTGTATGCATTGATTGATCCAGGTTCGACTTTGTCATATATTTTGCCTCTGGTTGCTTGTAAAATTGGTATAACATCTGAACCTATAGATCCGTTTGAGGTATCCACACCGATTGGGGACTTTATTGTAGCAAAACAGGTATATAAGAACTGTTCTGTAATTGTATGTGGCCGTGACACTAAGGCAGATCTGGTGGAGTTAGATATGGTCGAGTTCGATGTTATTATGGGAATGGACTGGCTAGCCTCCTGTTATGCTAATGTTGACTGCCAAAATAAGGTAGTTCGTTTCCGGTTTCCTGGGGAGCCAGTTATAGAATGGGCCGGTAATACAGCATCGCCGAAAGGTAAATTTATTTCATACCTTAAGGTGAAGAAAATGATCAGAAAGGGTTATTTTTATCATCTGGTTCGGGTACAAGACTTGACAGCAGAAACGCCGACTCTTCAGTCAGTTCCCGTGGTTAATGAATTTCCGGATGTATTCCCAGATGAGCTTCCAGGCCTTCCTCCGAAGCGGGAAATAGATTTTACTATTGATTTGCTTCCAGATACTCAGCCGATATCTATTCCCCCGTACAGAATGGCACCAGCAGAATTGAAAGAACTGAAAGAGCAGTTGAAGGATCTGTTAGAAAATGGCTTCATTAGACCCAGCACTTCGCCTTGGGGAGCCCCGGTATTATTTGTGCGTAAGAAAGACGGGTCGTTGCGTATGTGTATTGATTATCGACAGCTGAATAAGGTAACCATAAAGAATAAATACCCCCTCCCCAGAATTGACGATTTGTTTGATCAGTTGCAGGGTTGCCTCGCACTCCACGGAAGTATGATTCCATCTGGGTTATTGTTGATAGGCTGACAAAATCAGCCCATTTTCTCCCCGTCAGGACTACTTATTCCGCCGAGGATTATGCCAGGCTTTATATTAATGAAATAGTGAAGCTTCATGGAGTTCCTATATCTATTATCACTGACAGAGGTGCTCAGTTCACGGCGAACTTCTGGAGATCTTTTCAGGAAGGGTTAGGGACTCAGCTGAGCCTGAGCACAGCTTTCCATCCTCAGAGTGACGGACAGGCCGAGCGCACTATCCAGACGCTTGAAGATATGTTGCGAGCCTGTGTTATTGATTTCAGAGGTAGCTGGGAGGATCACTTGCCATTGATTGAATTTTCTTATAATAACAGCTACCATTCCAGCATCCAGATGGCTCCGTACGAGGCTTTATATGGTAGGAAATGCAGGTCACCTATCGGCTGGTTTGATATTGGCGAGACAGAATTAATCGGCCCAGATATGATCCAGCAGGCCGTTGATAAGGTGAAACTTATTCGGGAACGACTATTGGCAGCCCAGAGTCGACAGAAATCATACGCTGACAAACGGCGTCGTCCTTTGGAATTCGAGGTTGGTGATTGGGTATTTCTGAAGGTATCGCCTATGAAAGGCGTAATGCGGTTCGGCAGAAAGGGTAAGCTTAGTCCGCGTTATATTGGGCTTTATTTGATTGTGCGGAAAATTGGGAATGTCGCCTATGAGTTAGATCTGCCATCTGATTTGGAAGCGGTACATCCGGTATTCCATGTATCTATGCTCCGCAAATGCATTGGTGATCCCTCCCAAATATTTCCTGCGGATGATATTCAGGTGACGGAGCAGTTATCTTATGAGGAGCAGCCCGTTGCTATTTTGGACCGCCAGGTAAGAAAGCTCCGGAACAAGGATGTAGCCTCTGTTAAGGTGCTGTGGCGGAATAATAATAGGGAGGAAATGACCTGGGAAGCCGAAGAGGAGATGAAGAAGAAATATCCTCATTTGTTCCCAGAACCCTCAGGTAATTCCGAACCTTTGCTTAATTCCATTTCGATAATGAATGTGTACTAATTGTGCTGTCTATAAACAGAAACTCCCCCAAAACCATTTCAAATCCTATAAGATCAATCTAACATTCGAGGACGAATGTTCTAAAGGGGGGGAGGATGTTATGTCCCGTATTTTCGCGCATTTGGAAAAATTAGAAATAATCTTGACTTGTATGAAATAAAGTCATTATTGGTTACATTTAACACAAGAGTTGTGCATGAAAGAATATTTTTGTGGAAGTGTGGAATAAGGCTAAGGGAAAAATTGGAATTTCGGAAATTAGTTTCGGGAATTACAAATAGGGCCATAATTAATTGGGCTAGAAAGAGCAAAAAAAAAAGAAAATTTAGGCCCAATTGGAGGGGGTGGCCGGCCCCCTTTATGGGTCAAGGCCCATGAGTGGGTTTTTAATTGAAAGGCTTAAAAAAAGAGATGACTAAGTCATCTTCAACTTGTAGAGAAAAAAAATCAAGAAGCTAAAGACCACCCCATTTTCGGCTACAAGAAAGAAAAGAAAGAAAATTTTCTTGCCATCAACCTTTGATCCAAAAGTTATTGTTTTGTGATATTTTCACTAATTCTAGTACCCTTTACAACTTGGTGTAGTTGGTTTGGAGAAAGGAGACCTTATTTCATCAAAGTGAACACAAGTTCAAGTGAAGAAGACTTGAGGAAAAGGTGAGAATTTATTCCTTATTCTTGTGTTATAAAGTCTTGTTTGTGTTGTAGCATATAGAAATGTGTTGATTGTATGGAAAAATGGAAGTTTGTAAAGTGGGTTTGGAATATGATGTGTAGCCGTGTGTATGTATAAATTGTATAGCCATAATGTGTTGAATTCATGTTATATTCAAGTTATGGTTGTGATGAAATGCATATTGGGATTGAAAGTTGAATGATTTAGTTGAACTTGCCAAAGAAGGCTTGTGGCCGTGACCTATGTTGAAGTTGGGATGGAAATGAATTAAGTTATTTAGGGTGTTAGTGTGTTATTATGATGGTTGCAATGTAAATGAAGTTAGAATGATATAAGTTTGTATTGAATTAGAATGTAGAAACTTATGTCGTTTTAGTATGACTTTCCGACATTAAGGAAATGAAGTTGTTTGGTTGTTAATTGTGATGATCATTGATGAATTTGGAAGTTGGAAACATGTTATGAAGTTGTATGCCAAAGATTTGATGTTTTGCATAAGTTATGACTTTGACAGAAAGTTGTATATTATGTATATCGAGTGTATAACTTGAGGAAACCGATATGAAATGTTTCTAGAACTATATGGTGATGATCTTGATTGTTGATGGATGTGAAATCATTGATATTAGTGAAGGTTTGGATTAGAATGAAGGTTATGCC
The DNA here is from genome assembly GCF_019175385.1 of Lycium barbarum. Lineage (NCBI taxonomy): Eukaryota > Viridiplantae > Streptophyta > Magnoliopsida > Solanales > Solanaceae > Lycium > Lycium barbarum. The sequence goes on along the minus strand of NC_083340.1, from coordinate 123,207,972 downwards.
AACTTGTGAGAAAAATGACTAGTTGAAGGATATTTGTGTTTTTGATGTTCTTTGTTGATGTTAATGTTGTCGTTTGGGTTGTTGTTGATGATTTCTAGCCGAGTTGAATTCTCGGGGTGCTATATGTATAGGGGAAGTGCTGCCGAAATTTCGGTAGACAAATATGCTTTAAGTTGGAATAATGGTATTCATAACTCACGATTGGTAAACTTGACCAATTGCAGTTTTTCGACGAAACGGGAAGTGAGTTTGGAAAGGCTTAAGGAGCGTGAAAAGTATGTAAAGCTACCCCGATCCTTCTTTTGGCATGTCTAAGTGTTTTATGATCGGATTCGGGCCTCAAAAGACCTTCTTGGCCATCGGAATCCGCAAGAGAAAATCTCAGTTTTTCCTTCAGTAGAATTGAACCATTTTGATATGCTTTTCCTGAAATTATGCAAACTTTCTCTAAACTCCTTGGAAAGCTATAGAATGTCCGTAGAACCTTTATAGGTGACCCCATAAGCTTAAAGGGCGTAATTTGAGCCCACCGCCTTGCTTGTTCCGAGGTGGGCCCGCTATTCCCGGTTTTGCCCTTAATGTACTAAAGTCCCCTTTTTGAACGATTTTTGAAAGAAATGTTTCGACTACCCTTTTAATTACCTAACTAATATGGTTTTAAATATTCCATTAAGTCTGATAAATTGTTTTGATACTCGAAACTCATTTACTATGATTCCTTCCGACTTCATCGGATCGGTTTGTCTTTGATATGCCTCATTGAGTCTATGGAAACATTTATGATATTTTACTTGCATTAGTTTCTCACGACTCTATTCGTGGATGCCCCAATGTTTCCCACACTGAGCCCGGGCCAGGATATGTTGTCAAGCGTGATCCTTTGCATTGTTCGCCGTGCCTCGATATGAGGGGGCAGGTATATGCGTACATGGGTTTGTGGAGTATGCTGTGCCATGTACGTTTGTTCTGATATGATTTACTATGGCCATCTGATATGACATATTATGTTACGGGGTTATGCCCCTATTCTGATTCTTCTGTGTTGTGGCACCAGCGTCGGGAGGGTGGCCACGTTCTGTCTGCCGAGTCCCTTGGCAGGGGCCGGATTTGATATGACATATGTTCTGTACACATTCTGCATGTTTTGGAAATATGTATCTGATACTTTGGATTTTCCGTTTACTTTCTGTATGTTCTGCACCAGTTATGATTTTGTTTCTGCAACTCAGGCTTTACATATTCAGTACATATTTCGTACTGACCCCCCTTTCTTCGGGGGCTGCGTTTTCATGCCGCGCAGGTACCGACGACAGGTTTGTTGATCCGTCTGCTTAGGATCTCATTCTGCTATTCTTGGAGCGCTCTTTTATTCAGAGCCATCTTTTGGTATAGTCTGTCACTTCTATATATGTATATTCTCGTTCATGGGTACGGCGGGGCCCTGTCCCGTCATAGGATTCTGTCGGTTTGTTAGAGGTCTGTGGATATGTTGTGGGTTGGGATCTTTCTGTACAGTTGGGTGCTTATGTTGTGTTTGGGCGATCCCATTCGCCGCGGCGGCCGGTCCGCATATATTTAAATGTTGCGTTGTTGGCCCTGTGTGGCCTTTGTTGGTATTTTCTGCGTGCAGGATATATGGGATAGTCCGTAAAACAAAGGAAACTCTGCCGAAATTTTTCTAAAAATTAGCTAAATTTGAAATAAAGCCTTGTCGGCTTCTGCCATATACTAGAATGCGTTTGAGTGCCCAGATCGGGCACTAGTCATGGCCTACGGGGTTGGGTCGTGACAATGGATTCACAACATGAGAGCAGTGCCCTCAACTCTGCACCAAGTGTTAAAGTTCCCGACCCCAGAAGGGATCAAAACCGTTCATGGTGAGCCACAAGCCGCAAAAAAAATGTTCGTGGTCAAAAAAGCGGTTGCGGTGGCTAAGGCTCTAGTATTGAAGGACGGAAAGTGGAACAAAGGGGAAGACCCCAAATAGCAATCACAGATTCCGATCCCCATGTCCTCGGAAGACCGGGATAGGAACACGCCAAATGAAGAGATCGACTTTGGAGTCCCGAGGTCCTTCTTAGTACCCGATGATTCAGATTCCACTAAGTCAACGGTCAAAGAACTTGAGCAAATCATACTGTTCGTTCATCTACCAGACAGGAAGGTATACCTTGGCACGGGGTTAACCCCCAAGCTCAGGAAAAAGTTTATTGAATTTCTTAAAAACAACTCCGATTGCTTTGCCTGGTCCCATTTAGACATGACAAGTATCCCACCGGAGGTGACAACGCACAAGCTGAGTCTGGACCTAAGTTTCCCTCCAGTTAAACAAACGAGAAGGCCACAACCCGAGGTCAAGCATATGTTCATCAAAGATGAGGTATCTAAACTCCTTAAAATAGGATCCATTCGGGAAGTTAAATACCTGGACTGGTTAGCTAATATTGTAGTAGTGTCTAAAAAAGGAAACAAATTTAGAATGTGCATTGACTACAAAGATTTAATTAAGACATGCCCGAAGGATTCATTTCCTTTACCTAACATTGATCGTATGATCGACGTTACGGCGGGCCACGAGACACTGAGTTTCCTCGATGCCTACTCCGGGTACAATTAAATATAGATAGACCCAGAGGACCGAGAAAACACCTCTTTTCTGACTACGTTTGGCACGTATTGCTATAATGTACTACCCTTTGGCTTAAAAAAAGTCGGTGCCACCTATCAGCTGCTAGTCAACCGTATGTTCGAACACCAAATAGGAAAATCAATGGAACTTTATATAGATGACATGGTTGTTAATTTCCTGCGAGCAGAGGACCATTTAAAGTATTTGTAGGAAGCTTTCGACATATTAAGGAAATACAACAAAAGCTGAACCCAGAAAAATGTGCCTTCGGTGTCGGCTCAGGTAAGTTTCTCGGATTCATTGTATCGAATCGAGGGATGGAGATCAACCGGGACAAGATAAAGGCAATTGAAGATATCACTGTAATAAACGACATCAAAGGGGTGCAAAGCAATGTTTTAAAAGGCGGGGGCGTAAGGCGGGGCGTTTTACATACGCCTCGACGAGGCGTAAGCCTCGAGGCACGGGGCGTAAGCCCCATGGGTATTTAATTTTTAGTATTTCTTAAAATAATATAATTATAATAAATATTTTTAAATAGGTAAAATTACATAAAAAAAATAAAAGAAAACTGTAAATAAATAAATAATATATATATATATATATATATATATATATATATATATATATATATATATGTGTGTGTGTGTGTGTGTGTGTGTGTGTGTGTGTGTGTGTGAGCGCGCGCGCTTGATCCTCACAAAAAAATGATCAAAGCAATCCATTATACACCGCTTATAACTTGTAATTATATATAACATAATTTTACAAGTATAAACAATACAATGAAATAAAAGCTATTATGAAATGCAAAACAATTCTAACATTTTAACTTTCAAACACGGAAAAAAACACAGTTTTTTAAAACACTATTACTATCATACTATTCATTTTATCTCCCTATAAGCAAACAATCAATAAAATTTATCAATATTACAATTAAAACATAACTTCTTCATGAACAAAAAATAAAATTATATGATAATTCTGATACATAGGACTTATGACCAATGACAAGTGAAAATGTACAATTCCGCTATGTGTTTTGTTTTTTAAAAATTAAGTGATATTCACCCTCACGACGTTCTCAAATAGTAAATATCCAATACTACGACTTGTTATATGAGTTACACCCAATCTTCTATTTCTATAGATGAAAAACTATTAAGTATCATTATTTTGTTAAATAATTATGAGGGTGAATGATTTTAATTAAGGAATTTAAAATATAATTTGTGTAAGAACTGTTAGGCGAGCCCTGGGCGTTGGGCGTTAGGCGTGTTTAGGGCGTACGGTTGGACTCTTAGGGCGTAAGCCTCATAGGAACTAAGCCCCGCACGTTAGCCCCAGGGCGTTTTGCCACTATCCTGCCCCGAGGCGAGCCCCAGGGCGAGTCCTAACACTGCCTTTTAAAACAATGGTGCAAAGTTTGACCGGGCGGATAGCTACCCTGAGCCGATTCATTTCTAGATCCTCGGACAAAAGTCATCGATTTTTCTCATTGTCGAAAAAAAAGACCGACTTCGCCTGGACCCCCGAGTGTCAGAAGGCTTTAGCAAAACTCAAGAAGTACTTATCGAGCCTACCTTTACTACACACACCAAAGGCAAATGAGCATTTGTATTTATACTTGGCGGCGTCCGAGATAGTGTTAAGTGGTGTCTTGGTTTGAGAAGAAGAAGGTACGCAATACCCAGTTTATTATGTGAGCAGGACCTTAGGTGACTCTGAAACCCGATACCCACACTTAGAAAAACTAGCACTGGCTTTATTGAGTGCATCTAGAAAATTAAAGCCTTACTTTCAATGTCATCCCGTATGTGTCGTAACATCATACCTTACTTGCTAGGACCACTCCAACAACACTGGGGCAAAATTTGGATCGGACGATCAAAATTTCCCACAACATCCATTAATTATCATTTTTTTCGAACTACATTGACCCGATTCTCGTGATTGACGAGATATGTAGGAAGATCTATGAAGAGTTCGGTCACATCGGGGCGATAATAATTCTTTCCCCAGCAAGTATACAATCTTGCACCCTCCCAGCGTCTCGTAGCTAGACACTAGGCAATTTTGGAAGCAATGACGTGGGTACCCGAACATATCCTTTTGGTAATTCTTTGCCGAGCCAAAATAGGCTACACGTCAACGTCGTCGTCCGAAAACTCTTTCATCGTCTCCGGTCGAAGGGGGACAAGCTGTTGACACCTAATTTTGGCTCGACGTGCTTAAAATTAACGTTTTGGGGGGCCCTGATTCGTTAAAGAGCGCGAAATACATTTTTTGCACATTTTTACATTTTTCGACAATTTATTGATGATTATCCTTATTTTAGGAATTTTATCAATTTATTGTCATTTTTTCAAGAATCATTATTTTGCACATGTACAGCGTAATACTACCATTTTGTGCAATTAATAATGGTCTCTTTATTTTACAGCAATACATTTTCATATCTCATACATTAATAATTACATTTTTATACTTACACATGTATTAATTAACTATATTTTAGTACAGTCCGTCAGTGTAGAGAAAATCGGAGTAATTAATTTTTAAACGCAGAACAAAATTTCGATCAAGTCAAGGTCTCGTCACCTTTTTAAAAGTTGACATTTGAGGTGATGGCTTGGGTTCTTGATCCATTGGTTAATGTATCTTTACACATTAGTTAAAAGAGGGAAAGGGGGTGCATTCTTTTATTCTTTGGACAAAATAAGGGGCCATTTTGTATTATAAAAGAAAAGGGAGGGGCTAATTTTATTTCTCATCTATTACACAACACACAACACTCAGATTTTTCCTAATACTACATTTCACATCTCCTCCTCCTCTCCTCCACTTCACAAAACCACCGCCGCCACCACGCCGGAGCTCGGAGCTCTAGCGACGCACCAAACCACCCCCACACCTCCTTCTTCGTCTCCCAACCACACCACCACGAAACCACCAGCCACCACTTCGTCTCCCTCTCTCTCCCTCTCACCCACTGCCCGTTCCGGCGAACTCACGACGTCGGAGCAGTTGACTGCGCCACCACCCACCGGTCGCTGCTCCCCGTCCCCTTTTCCCTTGTTGTCCGAGCGTCAACAACAACGACCAACCAACCCACACACCTCGTTTTCTTCGCTGCTCCGGCGAGGAGCTTCTAGCTCCGGTGAACCGGAGCAGCCAGCAACCAAACGACACCACCAGTTCACTGCCCACCACGACCGTCTCACAATTTCCTCTGTCTCTTTGGTTCTGGTTTTCCTCGACGAAATAAGTTCATTTGATTTTATATGATCTATTGCTTGTGCTGAATAGGATCTGTGTGGAACTTGCTTTTTTGGCGAAATACGCTTGGTTGATATTCTGTTTTGTTTGGGGTGTTGTCTTAATGTTTTGGCTGAACTGTTTTGCTACTGTGTTGCTCGATTGGGTGTTTTGCTTTGTTTGGCTATTTTCCCGTCATACTTTATTGTTGCTTCATTCTTGTTTTTTCCACTGGTTGTTGACATTATCGGACCACTTGGGACATTCTTTTGTTAAATTTGTGTTGATTGTTGCTGCTGCTTCTGCGCTTTTGGACTGATTTTTAATTTTCCAGCAGTGAATTTTGCTTCGTTTAGCCACTGCTCGTTGTTGTTGTTGTTATGTGACTGTTTTACATTATCTTTTGCTAAAATAAATGTTGGTTTTGTGCCTACTCACTGTTATCATGCTGCCCGAGACTGTTATTGACATTATCACACCTTTTACCGCTTTTACTAAATTGATTTGGGCAAATACTAAACCCAAATGGCCGATGAAGAGATTTCTGTCGATTTCCAAGGCCTCCCATGTACAAAAGACGGGTTTTTTTTATGTTAAGTTTATTTATTATTTCTTTAATTCATTAGATAGTTATTTAATCTCTTACTAACATTTTTACCAAGTGCTTGTACAGGTATGGGGAAATACTTCTCAAAGATGATACTCGGAAGGCAACCGAATCACTGTTTGTATTTACTTTCCGCGTTCTTTAAACATAACATAAACTCGTACTATAGTGGAAATATTATTTTTTGAATGTTCGGTGTAGATATTTATTTACTTGTCATCTTGCATGCTTAATTTAAAGCTTGTCGTCCGCTTTAGGCAAGAATTAGGCCGTCAATACTTTCATAAATAGATTAAATTGTCTTGGTATAAATACTTTGTTGATTAATTCACACTTTTGGCATTTAGGCAAAGATAATAGTTCATCCTTTATTTTTATACAATTTTAATACACATTTTCTACACACTTTTAATACACAGTTTTTTACAACATACATTTTACATTCTTTCGTATACACTAATATACCTTTTATTCAAGTCAAATCCACATTATTGACGCTAGGTATTTATTAGGCTGTCCATTTACAATCTTTTATTCTTTAAAGACATTATATCTTTTCACTCATTTTTATACATTATTTCTTATATTTATTTTTTACCAATACTTTTTTTACAATTCGTTTGTTCTCTATTCTTTTGGTATGATATCCATTAAACAAGCACTCTTTTACGAAACGGTAGAAATAAGTCAAATCGACTTCACTTTTTCTGAATTCCTTTATTATATAAGCTCTTTACACCGATGAATACTCGGGGATTCCTTTTGCATTCTTTATTCACTGATATACCTAGTTATACAATTCTTCATATATTTTATGTTTGATATACACCTTTATAATTGAAATACATTTTTTATATGTTTAATATACATACATTTTTTATACATAGACACACAGTCTTTATTATATTTGATATATTTATTTTACATACTCTTACATTTTTTTTATACATTCTATATATAATTACACATTCTTTACACTAACATGTATACACTCTTTGTACTAACAGATATACTTTTATACTTACGAGGTACATTCTCTTTATACTCTTTTATATATTCTTTTTACTATACATTCTTTATGAATACTTGGTATAAATATATTTTTTATACACTGTATATACTTAGTATATTATCACCTAGTGTAGTTTTTCATGAAGTCATAACATTTTGAAAACAGGTAATAATAATGATAAACAGATAGTTAATCCCCCTCTAGTGTTCAGTTAAACAAAGTCTAAGGACTGTTTTCGGGCAGGCTCCGGGGGATGCTTAATACATTCCCCTCGGAGTAAATAAAACCCTTATCTAAAATCTTATAGGTTTCGTGGACTAAAATGGAGTAGAAACACAAATACATATAGGTTTCCTGATTTTCCTAAAAAATAAGTTGGCGACTCTAACTTTTTTAAACCAGTTAGAAGAACCGTGAAGTTGCAGACTATCTTGGACCAGTTCAAAATAGGGCGTAACAAGCACCACTTCTCTCACTTCAGCGCGATCGCACGACATAATGGTGCGAACACGTCGAGTCACCGACGCGCGTAGGCGAGTTCGCGTGACGTACCTACGCGAACGCGCAAGTTAATTTTCCACAAAAATTTCCAGAATCTCCAGTTTTTCCAGTGATCAACTTTTTTTTTTCCTCTTTTTCGTTTGTTTTCCACCCTTAGGCTCTAGGGACCTCATAATACCTGAAACATACTAAAAACCATGTAAAATCACATAGACTTGCTTAAAAACAAGTAAAACTTATAGCCAAAAAGCATCAATTGTGGCGTAAAATCACGCCACATCAAAAACTACAGGTGGTCCTTCATCGATTCAAGGAATGGACATTGGAGCACGTGCCTCGGGACCAAAATAATGAGGTCGATGCCCTAGCAAACTTGGGATCATCGATAGAATCGGAAGGGTTCAATTCCGGAGCAGTGGTGTAGTTGATTAGTTCGGTCATCAAGACCGACCACGCTGAGATAAATTCAACCAGGCTCACTTGGGATTGGAGAAACAAATACATAGACTATTTTGAAACAGGAAAATTGCCATCTGATGTTAAAGAATCGAGGGTCCTTCGAACCAAAGCAGCCAGATTTTGTCTGGTTGATAGCCAGTTGTACGAAGGTCTTTTTACGGTCCATTAGCGAGATGTTTGGGGCTGGAGGAAATCGACTATGCTATGAGAGAAGTTCACGAGGGGACTTGTGGAAATCACTCAAGAGTCGATTCACTGGTGCGCAAGCTGATCAGGGCAAGTTACTACCGGAACGAGATGGAGAAGGACGCAAAATCCTTCGTTCAAAAACGCAACACATGCCAAAGACACGCTCCATCGATACATCAACCGGTAGGGGAACTTCATCCGGTCCTTTCCCCGTGGCCATTCATGAAATGGGGAATGGACATAGTAGGGCCTTTGCCCTGGGTTCTGGGTAAGGCGCATTTTATTTTACTTATGATTGATTATTTCTCTAAATGGGTCGAAGCACAGGCACTCGAGAAGGTCAGAGAAAAGGAAGTCATCGACTTCATATATGACCATATAATCTATCAATTTGGGATACCCGTGGAAATTGCATGTGATAACGGGAAGCAGTTCATAGGTAGCAAAGTTAGCAAATTCTTCGAGGAATACAAGATCAAAAAGATCTTGTCCGCCCCTTATCATCCAAGCGCGAATGGTCAAGCTGAATCGACAAACAAGATGATACTGCAAAACTTAAAGAAAAGGTTGACTGGCTCTAAGCACAAGTAGAAGGAGATTCTACCCGAGGTCTTATGGTTCTACCACATAACGGTAAGATCGAGTATCAGGGAAACCCCATTATTCTTGGTATATGGAACCGACGCACTGATACCCGTTGAAGTCGGTGAACCAAGTTTAAGATTTCAACACACTGCAGAGGTATCGAACCGCGAAGCTGACCAGTAGTCTGAATCTAGTGGACGAAAAGTGGGAAGCTGCCTACGCCCGTTTAGCAGCTCAAAAGCAAAGGATGCAAAGATACTATAACCGAAGGGCCAACCTTAGGCATTTTCAGATTGGGGACTTGGTCTTGAGAAAAGTCACACTCCACACCAAGAACCCCAATGAAGGAAAATTGGGCCCGAACTGGGAAGGGCTATACAGAGTCACCGGCATTACCGGGAAAGGCTTCTATCAGCTCGAGTGTGAAAATGGAAAACAATTTTCAAACAACTGGAATGTGGCGCACCTAAAATGGTACTATTGCTAAAGGTACGAGTAACCTTATATTTTTTCTGTTCCTTTTGGTCTAACCATGCAGGCATACATCGAAGTGGATATCGGAAGTAGCACAATGGAAGTCGAGAAGTCATAGACTTAGGAATGAAAGCATGTGATGCACTCTTTTTCCCTTCGATCGGTTTTGTCCCAAGGTGGATTTTCCGACAAGGTTTTTAATGAGGCAACGTCATACAACGTGCTACTAAAATAAATAAGATCGGTCAAGAACCGGAGACTGGGGACTACTCATATCGGATCAATAGTACCTGAGCCCTCACACTTCGGACTCAAGTACTAGGGGACTATTATACCCTAGGCTAATCGATACTTATTTAAAGCCAAGGCTTGAACGATAGGATTTTATGTAAGGGCCAAACGATCGATTGAATCATGTCCGATTAGCTTGTTCTTGCCACGACAACAATTGTAATTTTGTCTCCGGTTCTATTAATTAAACGAGGAAATTCCTCAAAGTATCATCTTGGCTGGAACTGTCCTTCGCATTAAGATTGCATTTTACCGGTCCCACAAGTATCCGAAATGCACAAACTAAAGGACTAAGGTCTAAATTGTTAAAGACTACGGTCCTCGGACCCCCAAGTATCCGAAATTTATAAACTAAAAGACTACGGTCTAAATAGTTAAAGACTATGGTCTAAAACCCGAAAATGACAATCCAGCTTGTCTAGCCAATTACGGACAAAACGAGGACCGAAGTCATTTAAGGTTTCGAATCAATCACATTATGCGACTCAGAGACGTCTAAGTTCGCAAACAAGGCCTTTTGTATGCCAGATATTCATTAACTTGTCAACGGTTAACGAATAACCTCAGTATCGTCTCTAAAATTCGATACTAGGGTAATATCACGGCAGTAACTCAACGACAAAAAAAATTCAATGCAAAATCTCAACGACAAAAAAAAAATTGCTAGAAGGACTAGTGGTTTACATATGCACGATTAGTAAAAACCATGTTTTATGAGCTATAAACTACTTTTTACGAAAAAACGAATAATAATATATAATTTGGTTCAAGAAAAAATATCAAACCATACATTTTACATTTATTCTTCTATTGAGAAATTGGTGAATTTACTTGTAAATAAAGATAAAATTTAAAATTTTAAAAATTGACACTTTAAAATGATATTAATATATGCTAATTCTAATCAAATCATACAAAATATGAAAAACTGCTACTTTTCTTAATTTAAACTTTCTTTTTCTTTTCAAAAAATGCATGTGAGGAAATGACATTTCTTTCCATTCTTTTTTTAAAGTCTAAGTGAAATATTATTTTGATATTTTACGTCATAATAATATTATAACTATGCTATCAGTCCAAGAATGTTAGGATCAACTAAATTTTAATAAGTAAATCATGTCTCAATGCAACGATGTACCTAATAATTTTGTTCCTTCTTGTTTTTATTTTTCTGAAAGATCAATTTTGATTTTCTTTACTATACAAAATTATGTCAAAATATCATACCTAATTTATATTTTCAAAATAAAAAAATTATTAAGAGATAAGATCATTATAAATCTAACTATAATCCTAAAATTTACAAAGTGAACGTATCATTTACAGAGTTCTCTCTCAATACCAAATGAGCTCTTCAAAGTTACTACTTCCTATGTACAAGTTATGTGGCATATTTTTCTTTTTAGTCTATTAAAAAAAGAATGTCACTTTTCTATATTTAGAAATAATTTAATTTTATGAAGAATTACAATCACACTAATATCTAAAACTTGTTTTGGACCACCAATTTCAAAAGTCTCAAACTCCCTGTCCACAAATGTATTAAATTCCATGTCTAGTCAAACGGTGCTACATAAATTGGGATAGAGAGAGTACTATTATTTATTTATCTTTGTTGGATAGTTGGTTCTTTTAGATGACATCATTACTATTCACAACTTTTTAAGCATTTTAAGGATCTCAAACTTTACTATATTTACCAAATTGAATTTGACAACCTAAGCAATAAAGGAATAAAGTAGGGCTAAATATATGACAAAAAAAGTTATGGTACATATTTCACTTACAAAAAGTTGAACAAAGGGGCCATGTGCAAAATTACCAAAAAAAGTTTGAAAGTATCTTGATTTATTTGGAACATACTTTGATATATCATGCAATAAATAGCAAGAGTAGATTTGGAAGAGAAAATCATTTTAGTTAGCAAGCACACAATTATTGTTAAGATCCAACTTAGGACTACAAAATATTTGCATTGTCCCTTAATATATATAATAATGCATCCTTTTTACACTGAATCATAGTATATACTTTATGTTCGTTTCACATCTCTGGCATGTACAGGTTAGGTCCACTTTGGTTAATTTGGAATATCTCTCCTCTTTTCCCATTGTTTTGAGGATTCTAGTGTATCTTCGTATGACAAGTTTTAGTCGAAGCCCCAAGCAGTAGCTACAGTAACGATTTTCATTATTTGGTTCGGCCGAAAACTCGAAAATTAAAAATTGTTGTTTAAGGTTTCAAACCTTTCCCTAATACTAGTAAGGTAAATTTTTAAGCCATCACCCTTTAAAGGAACGTTTTAATGGTATGATTATTGGGTGAAATATATGAATCATATCCGAAAATATTAAGATACGCTTCTTTTCCTGTATTGTGCACATAGGCGGACTCACTTGCATGGAAGGGTGAGAGTGCATGTCCACGGTCCACCTGTTAATTTCGGGGAAAAATATTGTGTTTATATGTGCATATATACTTTAAAAAACTAACATATATTTTGTATTTTGAAAAACTATCATATATTTTGAAAGGATCCTCAAACGTATCTGTTGTAGTGGGTCATTTGATCAGCATGCCCCTTAGGTCCTTGATTGTGCAACCTAACGTATGCAAAGTGGTGCCCAAACCATCAATCTGCATAGCAAGCTTCACATAGTTATCCATTTAATTTATACGAGGCGGTGTTGCATGACATCGCTTTGATTAACGTGTATCGCTTTTTGGTGGCGCCTTGGTCATCTTCAAATCCTAAGTCCGCTCCTGATTAATTATGCATACAAATATCCGGCACAATTGCAACCTAAATTGAGTTAAAAACAAATCGAGTTGTGACAATCTTCTACTTCAAAGCCACTAGATTAGTGATTGGCAACAACACTGGTGTTGTTTTTTGTTTTTCAAAAGGTGTGAATGGGAAATGGAAGAGGCACCTTTTGGATTGCACCTCTTCATCTCACCCTTTTGCTTCTTATAAATTCAGAGGTCTTGCCTCAGATTTTAGACTATCGAAAAATTCTGAAATTTTCCCTCTTCTCTTTATTGTTTTTCCAAAACAAAATATAACAGAGTCGTGTGATTTGCTGCCGCCATTTGAGTGAGATGAAGCTCTGCAATTTCCATTGCTGCTATCATAGGATAGTAATCCGTTCTATGTTAGGAGGAATTAATCCATCAACCTTGGCAACTGTGAGAGGATTAGATTTCTTAAGGACACACAAGAAACTTGTGGGCTTGAAAATATTCTGATTCTTTTACATGTATTTCTGGTCTTTTTGGATTCTTAAAATAGAAACTGATTTTGTTATATTACTGATTTGAACACGAAAAGATAACAACCGGTCTTGTGGTCGGTTAGTGTCCACAGGCTTCAATTTTGTGGGATATGATAAGAAACGCACTTTAATTTTGCTTATGGTTCTCCGACACTTAAAAGGAATGATATTTAACATGTAATAATTTTATGCCCCATTTAAACAAACAATGTTATAGAGAGAGAGAAGGAAACTTTAAAAACCAGGTGCTTGTGGAATAAGTGGATGAGAATGGCCGGGGCTCACAGTTTTTCTACTTCCAGCAGTTCTGTGGGCAGCTTGACTAAGGGTGCGTTTGGTATGAAAGAAAATGTTATTTCAAAAAATATTTTTTGGAAAAATAAGTGAATTTTTTACTTATTTTCTAGTATTTGGTAAATAAGCGAAAAATATATCCCAAAAGTATTTATATGTAATCTAACAAAACATTACGGGATGGGATGGGGTGTGGAGTGGGGGTCAGGAGTGGCGGGGTGGGGGTTGAGGTGTAGGGTGGGTGGGGGAGGAGACAATTAAATTGAAATGTCACTTATGAATTTCTTTTTCCTAATTTCATTAGAGAAGTTTTTTTTTTTTATTTTTAAGGAACTTATTTTTCTAAGAAAATGTAACATTTGACTAACCAAACATGAGAAAATTGAAAACATTTTTTGGAAAATATTTTTGTGTATACCAAACAAACTCTAAAGAGACGATATTTGGTGTAAACATTTAGATATGGGCAGGCTTTCACATCATCAATCAAGATTAATAAAGAGTGGTCCACTTCCCCAACATTTACATTTATGATACCTAAAGATATTTGCTTATTAATGTACGAATACGGACTTAATTCATACATGCGCCCCACAACTACATCCCCTATTCCCATACTTCTTTCTCCTTTATTACTCTCTCAAGATTAAATGCTTTCTGCAATTTACACCTTTTCCTTTCTTTTCTCCATTTTCTTTCTGTATAATCACAATCGAGGAGGCCAAGACAAGCCCCTATTACAATTCTTATTATACCATATATGTTCCACTCTATGCATGTAATTCCTTTATCCATAAAATACATTGAATGTACAGAAATGATGTTATAGATAAGGGACGCACGGAGGTGGATTCAATAGGGTTTGTGCCAAAGTTATGGGTTATTGGGTCCAGCATTAATAATTTTATACGTATTAAATAAATTCTAACATAAATATTGCATTTGTTCTGAATCTATAGTTAGTTTGGCCGAATCCATATTAAAAATGGTACATCTGCTCTTGAGAATGCATGCATGATAATTGTGTCCGTTGGAAGTTCGAAAAGTTATAAAAAGGCTAAGGCGTAGGTTACGAAGTGATGGACATAACATGTAGTAGAGCCTAATCAGCTTAGGATTAGTACTTAAATATTGACATAGCTTAAGATTAGTTATATTATTGAGATTGGAATTGTAGAGTTCAATCCCAATCTAAATAGAGAAGGCATGACTATATATTAATGAAGTCATTGCCTCACATAGAGAGGTAGGAAGAGAAACATAAAGAGTTATATTTTTGTACTCAAGAAGGTCTTCATTGTGTGTTAGAGACATGATCCGTATCCTCGACACTAGACTCATCAACAAGAGTATGATCTACATGAGTATGTGACCTACGTCGTCTACCCTGAGAAGGTCGGGCTGTGACCTACGAGCATCCTCGGGACACAGGAGAATCGGGAACCGCCCTGAATTAAGTAAGCTAGTTAATTGGGCCTTCATACCCGACATCTCGTCAACCTTCCTCATCTCCCTGGCCTCCACGGCATTAAGTGAGTTTGTTATTTGAGCAACCTGCTCCTTCATGGCTAAGTACTCATTAGGATCCACAGCCCCCAATCACTAGAACTATCTACGCCTTGAAGGGCTGACGAAAAGCGATGAAATGCTCGATTCGCCATACCATAAGCAGTCCCATACCTTATCGGGCCACCAACACTTTCTATCCACTTCTGCTCTATTAGCTCTAGGGTAATTGGCGTATCGACTGGCTCCGTGGCACGAAACTCCTCTAAGTGTTGTTGAAATTCGTTTTGAATTTTAAAATTAAGATACAATGTCGGTAAATAAATTTAGAAAAAGAAGTAGTTATTATTGTTAATTAGTGACTTACCCAGGTTCGCTCAGCCCATGGCTCAACCCATTGCTCTGATCCATCAGCATTTTTGTTCTTCTTCTTGTGAGTGATCTTGAATGCCTCATCTTGAGGTAATATCTGCCCCCTCTCTAGCTCCAGCAAACAAATTATTAGAGTAATTAATCAAATAAAGTAAATAAATTGAGTATATTTAAAATATGATTTAAGGAGACATACTAGCTTCCTTCTCATGTCAACTTGGCTCGTAGCCCCACTAGTGTGTAGCGATCCACCCTTCTCCGAGGCTCTAGCATTCTTCCCTATCCCATTTAGTTGCAAAAATCGTGGATCAGTCGCCCAGTAATACAACAACTTCTTCCGGTTATCCTTATGGACCCACTTAGGCTTCTGGCATAAGGCTCTAACCTTTTTCTCGAAATTCTACGGTACTTCTTCCTCATGTTGCGGCTTCCAGGAACACTTTATCTGCAAAGAAATTTAAATGATTTCATGAATATGTATGTAACCAATCAAGAGAGTTATAATATTTTACTAAAAGTAATAAATACGTATAAATATACCCTAAATTCCATAAACATCTTCTTGTTCAGCTCTAGTGGCACCTTGCCCCAAGTCAGAGGGTCGCCCTTATAGAGTCCTTTGATTGTCTTCAAAACCCTTTTTGTTGCTTTGCCTGGATAGAAGCTGCAGCAAAACAATGAAATAATTAGATGTTAAAAAAATAAAATAACTTATGCAAATTGAAAAAACTTATGTGAATCCCACAGGCTCGATGATGAGGCGACCATACTCGTCATAAGACTCAAGCTATGGAGGACTTCCTCGAGGGGGAGCAGGACAGTCAGAATCAAAACTACTTTCTTCGATTTAATGCCTCGATATTTCAATCTGTGGGGTAGATGATATCGAGGAATGTGATATAATCGAGTTGGGAGTAGCTGTAGGAGGACCACTCATAGCCGCTCATTGTGATCCTTGAGGAAACTGTGAGAGGTCATATGGGAACTTGCCAGGTATGGAGATCATAGTAGGGGACTGAGAGATGCCCCAGGCTCTCTTTGGCCCTAAGGACAAATATAAGGAGGAGCCTGGACATGATAAGTCGGTTGACTATAGGTCGCTCCATTTAGGCCAGAATAATGCAGCAATGAAGGGCCACGTGGTGGGAGATATGGTGAAGGGCCTCTCTCTCTAATCTGTAGCGGACCTGGCACTACACCCTTTGGCAGTATAATTGGACCCCTCTTTTTTTGACATTTTTGAGGCTTTATCAATAGACTTACCCTTCTTATCACCTGCAATCTACACAATAAATATATCTAAGTATTGCAATATAAATTAATACAAAATCAAGATAAAGTATTCAAGTATTTATGAGTCTTACAATCAAATAAATAACAGTGACATATCTCTAAATATTGCAATATAAATTAATATAAAAAGGAAGGTTAAGTATTCAAATATTTGTAAGTTTTACAATCAAATAAATAAATGTACACATATTTAATAAAAATAAAATGAAATTAAACACATATCTAATTGCTATTCATCCTCTTCCCCGTCTTCCTCGTCTGATCCTTCTTCCTCATTTTTTGTTTCATTTTCATCATTTTCTTCTACCTCTTCATTATCTTCTTCTATGTTGATTTCTTCTAATATGTGTTTCGGATGCTCTAGTTCATTTTCTAACTCAGGGCCCACTACTTGGTTAACATTTGATATGTCATCATTCAGGAAAGCAGCAGGCAAGTCATTCTCAACTTCCACATGACCCATAGGCTTGGTTTTAATTACCACCGACCGGTCAGACTTATCTAGTCACAATGGATTAGGGACATAGTACACCTGCTTAATGTTTTGTACTATAATGAAAGGTGCATGCGCTGCATACCTCTGCGTGTGCTTTACTTCACTGATATTATACTCTTTCAATACCCTCGTACCTTTGGAGCAAACCACTTGCACCAAAAAAGTACAATTTTTTTCCCAGGCCAACCAGGATACCCCAATTATAAGATCTCTTCAGTTACACCAAAATAATCAACACCTTGCCTGGTTTCCAACACCACCTTTAACCCATACACTGTTGTTGTTAGTTTTCATATAGTTACAATATTCTTGGGTATTAAATTTGTAATCATTTACCACATATTTGTCCATAGAATGGACACTAGTGGGTCCCCAAAATAAGTCCTTCAATAATTGATCATGAAAACCACAATGTGTACTATGAACCTATTAACAGTTAAGAAATAAAAAGTTAGCAATAATAGAATGTGCCACTTTATTATTATGTTAGCTTTGTGTTAGAAAATTATAATACTTGCGTAATCCTAAATCACGTGGCAAATTGGTCGTACACTTTTTCTTCGCCATGTATCTGAATAAAGAGATTGTGCAACACAATGCAGTTAGGGTTAGTCGCTTTACATTCTAAATGAATAATTACTGCAATTTTACTTGAACTTAGTCGTAATAACATTGAACGTGTCGATGCCGATTTAAACTCCATTTGATTGAATTCTCTGACATGTTTTTTTGACCCATCACCTGATCGATTGAAAATCGATACCGGCTTCGCCAAAGAATTATTCACATCTCCATCGAAGCAGGCCACATCGTTCCCAAAGTAGTAAGAACAGAAATGGGTTGTTTCCTTAGCAAGGTAACTTCGTACATTGAGCCTTCCACATTCACTTTCTGCTTGATAGCCCATTTTAACTTAACAGTAGACTTGGATTTATACTGTGTTAAGCATGAATATTTTCATAAATAAGTGATTAGATAGGAATACATAAAAAATTTGACCCATTATCTCTCGAAGGGATACATCCACCTATATTGAACTAGGCCTCCGAGTCGGGCTTCATAAGCAAGGTGAATTGCAAGATGTTTCATCACATCAAAGAACCCAGATGAAGAATCTTCTCCAACTTGTTTGTGATAACAGGAATATTCTGATCCATGCGAGAAAGATTTTCTTCCTTCAACGTATTGGAACACAAGTATTTGAAGAACAAACTAATTTCTATCATAGGTTTCCAAATTCGTTCAAGCAAGCCACTAAATGCAATGGGGAGTAAACTTTCCATGAAAACGTGACAATCATGACTTTTCATCCCATGTATCCTGTATTGCTCCATATCAACTCGTGTTCTGAAATTTGATGCATGCCTATCTGGCATCTTCAACCAACTCACAAATCTTTCGCTTCTGCTCCATTTTGAGAGAATAACTAGCTTTAGGCTTGAAGACCCTGTTCTGTTTCAGCTGCAACCATAACTCTTTTCGTCCACAATACTCAGATAAGTTCATTCTAGCCTTAACATTATCTTTGGTTTTGCCCTTGAAATCCATCACTGTGTTAAACAAATTATCAAAGTAATTATCAAACTTACCTCACTGTGCAGCCGGCGGCGACTGGTGGCTGCTTCGGTGGTGCAACGTGGCGGCAGTGTTGACTTGGGGAATGCCGATGGTAAGGGCTGGCTGGAGGTGCGGTGGTGTGGGGATGGAAAATTTGGGGGAGATGAAATTAAGAGAGAAAGAGAGGAAGTTTTTAGAGAGAGAGAGAGAGAGAGAGAGAGAGAGAAATGGAATTTCACGATCTGGATTAATTTTTTGACTTAAAATTCCAACATTCACTAAAATATTTGACCTCACACGAGGTCGAATTTTTTTAAAAAAAAATAGTTATTTTATATTTATATAATTAAATTTTGTATAAAATATTTTTTTCCTCATTTATTATATGTACAAAAAATAATTACGACCTCATGTGATCGAAATTATATTTTCCCATTAAAAAATCAAACTCGAGAGGTCGAAATCTATAAAAAATAAAAAATAAAGAAAAATCTGGAAATTTCAACCTCATGAGGTCAATTTTTTTTCGTCCTCAATTGAAGTAGAAATTTTGTCGTCGAAAAACCCTGTTTTTTAGCAGTATTTCTCATCAACTATCAATTGTTGAAGCACTTTCTCTTCAACCTTCACAATTGTTGGAGCAATTTCTCTCCAACATTCCAATTCGCTGATACACTTTCTCATCAACCTTCAAATGTTGAAGCACTTTCTCTTCAACCTTCAATCGTTAGAGAACTTTCTCTCCAACTTCCATTTTTTTCTTCTTAACATGATTAATTTTCATGTATATATCATTGGTCCGGCGTTTTCCAATACATCATTGGCAGACGGGCGACATATATGGGTTATAGCTACCCGCCAGCAGCAGAAGCTATTTGATTTTTTACCACTATCGTAGAAGTTTTGATACCAATTTGAATGAGAGAATTTTGTTCAAGCACGTAAGCAACAACTCCGATGATGCACTTGTCACCAACCATCATTCAATTGATGAAGCACTTTCTTTTCAACCTTCACAATCGTTGGAGTGTTTTCTCTCTAATATTCTAATTTGTTGATGAACTTTCTCTTCAACCTTCACAACCATTGGAGTATTTTCTCTCCAACGTTCACAATCTTTGGAGCGCTTTCTGTCCGACATTCCAATTTGTTGATGCACTTTCTCATCAACCATCAATTGTTGAAGCACTTTCTCTTCAACCTTCACAATTGTTGGAGCACTTTCTCTCCAACATTCCAATTCGTTGATGCACTTTCTCATCAACCTTCAATTGTTGAACCACTTTCTATTTCAACCTTCAATCGCTAGAGCACTTTCTCTCCAATTTCTAATTTTTTCTTCTTGACATGAATATTTTTCATGTATATATCATTAATCTAGCGTTTGCCAATATATTACCAGCCAGACGGGCGGCATATATGAATTATAGCTGCTCGCAGGCAGCGAAAGTTATTTAATTCTCTACCAGTATCATAGAAGTTCTGATAATAATTTGAAGGAGATAATTAAGTTACAGTAGTATGGTTTTTCTCATTTTATATCATATCAATTTCAGTTCTTGAAACTTTAAAGCATCAACGTGGAAGTTGTTCGTATCACTGTTGGAGTGCATGAGTTTGCTCGTCGTCATTTTGCAGTGAGATGTACTCACAGTTTAACGGATGAGTTTAATTGAATGCCCAATCTTTTATTTTAGATAATAGATCTATTTCATTTAATGTAAACTATTCCTTAGTTCGTTAAAAATATGATACAGTATATTTTTATGTTTGAAATAATTTAATTGATAATTATTTATTTTACCCTACATGATTTTATAACTAAATAAATGTCTATGGCATATTTTATATCAAAAGTTTTATTTGTTATGAGTTTGAATAGCGGAAGCGGCTACTAATGCTTGTATTAGGATAGGACATGTTGTTTACATCACCCTCCTTGGGATGTGACCTTTTTGATACCCTGCTAACGCGAAATGTTTTGTGCATTAGATTATCCCTGCCCCAAGTTTTATACATATTTCATTTTTTTTTCTCTTAAATTTTGTGCCCAATCAATCACATCTACATGAATTGAAATGGGAGGAGCACGTAAAAGCCCTGAAAATTAGTACTACAAGGGTTGTTTGATTAGTGGGATGGGATAGAAAATGATATTTCATGAGATTAGTTATTCCACCATCTATATGAGATAGCTAACGCCTAACGCAGGACAAAATGCTCGCATATTGTCCAGGCAAAGCCATAATTTCTATTAAGGGGGTTAAAAAATATAAAGAAGTAAACACGCGAAGAAGCCGAGAGGATTCAACATCTCCTATATACAGGGGCGGACGCACCTTAAGCTAAGGGTTGTCATCCGACACCGCTTTCTCGGAAAATTTTGATAAATATATGTACATATATAATCTGAAAAACAGAATATATGGTAGATATAAGAGAAATGACATTGCTTCACACAAAGGATGTTCTGGTTCATTGGTGACGTCCCTTGGTAGTTCGGCTACTACCGTGGGTTCAAACCTCTGCAACGTGTTTGTGCTAGGTTTTTTTTTTTTTTTTTCCAAAATAATTTGTAAGCGCTCATTCCCTTTGTCCATATTCGAACCCAACAGCCCAACACTTCTCATTATAAGTAAGGATTATACGAAACTAGTCAACTTACATTCATTTTAAAATAAGGCTTATACATTAAGTTACTTAAATGCAATCTAGAACTGGATTATAAATCTAAGAGAAAAAATTATTCATTCTTCTCTCCAATTTGTTCAAATGTTTTCCTCTTTAAATGTCGACACTACTTACAAAAAATCTTGCGTACACCACTGCCTATATACACATAACAAAAAAATTTAACCCCGTATATACAATGTAATTTTTCACCAAAGATGATTTGGAAAGAACTCCGGCCTTACCCCTTACTCGCTCCGCCTCTAATTTTATCCCGAAATTATTATTCTTATCCCATCTACCAGGTATAAATAACTTCGAACCTAAAGACTAAAATCTTGAATCTTGGCCAATGATATATCCTATATAAGAATGCTCATACTGATCAGTGATCACCACTTCAACAGCACTTAGCACGTGAGTGGTAGCTCTAAGCTCTAAATGCATTTTCCTCTTTGACTATAAATGCACCCCTTTATCTGCCTTTAATTTTAACTACTCACTTGTTCTTTGACAAAAGATCTTCGCGAAAATTTAACTCTCTAATTCTACTTCTTTATTCTCTTCAATTCCGTATCTCTCTGGCTAAACTGCTCATCTTTCAATGACAAATAATTGGTTTTCTTACATTCAGAGTTTACTGGTAAAGAGTAAGGACTGTGTTTTCACTTGGGTTTTCCTCAGATTTGCTGGCTTTTCTTCTGGCCTCTTGTTGATGGTCATAAAGAATGCTGTTTGGGCTATTTTTATGTGCATTCTTGCTTTAGGTAGGTGCATCTTTCTTCCTTCTTTTTCCTATATATTGTTTGGACTCTTAAAAAGTATTTTTGACCGATGCGTGTTGGATCTTCCAACAATAATGTATTTTTGAAGGATCTGACACGGGTGTCGGCTCTCTGTGAAATACTCGTTTGGCTTCCAAACATATCGCAAGCTAAACCAGCTAAAACTCGAGCAGTTTCTTTGATCAAAACTCGCTTTAGATATGAAACTTTGAGTATTGAGAAATGACCTTGTTATTCTACCTAAATGTGATAAATTTTTTGAAGAATTCAAGCAATATAATTTTTTTCATAATACGGGACCTTAATCCAGAATTTAAGCTTGACGATAACATTTTTGAAGAATCCAAGCAATATTATTTTTTCATAACACTTACCTTAATCCAAAACATAAACTTGAGGATGACATTTCTAAAGAATTCAAGCAACATAATTATTTTCATAACACTAGACCTTAATCCAAAATTTAAACTTGGCGAGCTCAATCTTTAAGTTTCTACCATTGAATCCATTGTATTTTTAAAATTATGGATTCAAACTTAATATTTGCCGAAATTTTAGTAATTTACAAAATTACTGAGTTCGGTTGAATTTGAATCTTTAATTCTGTATTGGGAAACTCAGGAGGAGCTACAGTAGGGATACTAACAGGAGCACTCAAAGGGCAAACAACAGAAACAGGGCTTCTAAGAGGGGCAGCAGTCGGTGCTGTGACCGGAGCTATTACAACTGTACAATTAGTGGAACTTATAGTTAATGGAGAGCCATTTTCTAAGGTAATTAAGTTTTGTGTTATGACAATGTACGAATTTAGAAGCCTGTAATTAATTAATAAAATCTACATTGGGTATTTGCTCTTTCTTTAAAGAAATTAAAGGAAAAGGCACTAAAAAAGTTGGAATTAGCTACGACTTTCATCACTAATTTGTTGCTAAATTGATCATAGATAATAGATTTTTTTTAAAATGCATCACTAAATAGGATTAGCAACGAATTTTGTTGTTTGGCTACAAAATTTGTCCATTGCTAACTTCTAATAGTTACATTTTTGGACCACTCAAAGAATAATAGGCAGTAATTGTATATGTTTTGTATATGAAGTATAATATACATATAGCATGCATAAATATACATATAATACAGGTTTGTATATTTTGAATAGCACCCGTAATTAATTTCAGTCGACGGACCAAAAATAAAAAACTGATGATGTCCAAATTTTACAGGTTGCACTTGTATGTAGTCTAGTCGATGGAAAGGTATTCATGGAGTGGGTGAGTCCAGCAGTTCTCAAAGCTTATCAGTGGCAAGTAAGAAATGATGCCTATAACTTTATATATCAACTCCATTCAAGAAGAGTATTTTGGGGTTATTATAAGATGCCTTATCGATTAAGGTGGTCGTTGAAGGAGTCACTTTGAACATTATTAGTGCATATGCGCTGCAAGCGGGCTTAGGCGAGGAGGAGAAGAGACGCTTTTGGGAGGATTTGGACGAGTTAGTAGGAGGCATACCGCCTACTGAGAAGCTATTCGTGGGAGGTGATTTCAATGGACACATAGGGCCTATTTCGGGAGGTTATGATGATGTGCATGGAGGCTTTGGCTTCGGGGACAGGAATGGAGGAGGAGTCTCACTTTTGGATTTTGCAAGAGCTTTTGGGTTGGTGATAGCCAATTCGAGTTTCCCAAAGCAGGAGGAACACTTGGTAACCTTCCGTAGTTCGGTGGCTAAAACTCAGATAGACTTTTTACTCCTTAGGAAGGATGATAAAGGTCTGTGCAAAGATTGTAAGGTCATTCCGAGCGACTATCTTACAACCCGACATAAGCTCTTGGTGATGGATTTAGGGATCAAGAGGACGAGGAAGAAGAGGGTCGTGGATGACCGACCTAGGATCAGATGGGGTAGTTTGACCACGATTAGTGCACTGGAGATGGGAGAGAAATTGAAGGATATGGGGGCCTAGGATAGTAGTGGGGATGCGACCAGTATGTGGGATAAGACGGCTAGTTGCATTAGGTTGGTAGCAAGGGAAGTGTTGGGGGTCTCGACAGGTAGTCGGGGTCAGCATCGAGGGGACTGGTGATGGAATGGAGAAGTTAAGGGAAAGTAGAAGCAAAGAAGGTGGCGTATGCGAAGTTGATAGAAAACAAGGATGAGGTGGAGAAGTGGACGAATACGGAGCTTTATAAGATGGCGAGGAAGGAGGCGAAGTTGGCGGTTTCGACGACAAAAGCGGCAGCTTTTGAACGCATGTATGCTGAACTAGAAGAGAAATGAGGGGATCAGAAATTGTTCAGGCTAGCCAAGGCGAGGGAGAGAAAGGCACGTGATGTGGATCAAGTAAAGTGCATCAAGGACGAGCATGACAAAGTATTGGTAGAGGAGACTCTCATTAGACAGAGATGGCAGTCATACTTCTACAAACTCTTGAATGAAGAAGGGGACAGAGACATTGTGTTGGGAGATTTAGAACATACAGGAAGGCGTCGTGATTATGGGTATTGCAGGAGTATTAAGGTTGAGGAGGTTAGGGGTGTTGTTCGTAGGATGCGCAGGGGAAGAGCGATCGGACCTGACGGGATTCCTGGGGAATTTTGGAAGAGCGCGGGGCCGGCAGGTTTGGAGTGACTGACTAGGTTGTTTAATGTCATCTTTAAGACGGAATTGATGCCCGAAGAATGGAGGGCGAGTGTAATGATCCCTCTATACAAAAATAAGGGAGATATCCAGAGTTGTAACAACTATAGAGGTATCAAACTGCTAAGTCATACTATGAAAGTGTGGGAAAGGGTGGTGGAGATGAGGGTGAGGAGATGTGTGTCTATTTCAGAGAACCAGTTCGGATTCATGCCGGGACGCTCAACTACAAAAGCCATCCATCTTGTGAGAAGATTGGTGGAGCAGTATAGGGAGAGGAAGAGTGACTTACACATGGTATTCATCGACCTAGAAAAGGCTTATGACAAAGTTCCAAGAGAGATCCTATGGAAATGCTTGGAGGATAAAAGTGTACCTGTGGCGTACATTAGGGTGATCAAGGACATGTATGAGGGAGCCAAAACCAGAGTAAGGACAGTAGGAGGAGACTCAGAGCACTTTCCAGTTGTGATGGGGTTACATCAAGGATCAGCTCTTAGTCCGTTTTTATTTGCCTTAGTGATGGATGGATTGACACAGCAAATTCAAGGTGAGGTGCCATGGTGTATGCTTTTCGCGGACGACATAGTCCTGATCGACGAGACTCGTTGCGGAGTTAACGCTAAGCTGGAGGGTTGGAGACATACCCTGGAGGCTAAAGGCTTTCAGCTAAGTAGGACCAAGACAGAGTACTTGGAGTGTAAGTTCAGTGAAGCACCTCAGGAGGTTGGCTTGGAAGTGAGGCTTGGTACCCAGGCTATCCAGAAGAAAAGTAGTTTTAAGTACCTTGGGTCTATTGTGCAAGGCAGCGGGGAGATTGACGATGATGTCACACATCGTATTGGGGCAGGGTGGATGAAATGGAGGCTTGCTTCCGGAGTGCTATGTGACAAGAAGGTGCCACCAAAACTTAAGGGCAAGTTCTACAAAGCAGTGGTTAGACCGACTATGTTGTATGGGGCGGAGTGTTGGCCAGTTAAGATCTCTCACGTTCAAAAGATGAAAGTTGCCGAGATGAGAATGTTGAGATGGATGTGTGGCCACACCAGGAGTGACAGGATTAGGAATGAGGATATTCGGGATAAGGTGGGGGTGGCCTCGGTGGAAGACAAGATGCGAGAAGCGAGATTGAGATGGTTTGGGCATGTGAAGAGGAGAGACACAGATGCCCCAGTGCGGAGGTGTGAGAGGTTGGCCATGGATGGTTTCAGACGAGGTAGGAGTAGGCCGAAGAAGTATTGGGGAGAGGTAATTAGACATGACATGGCGCAATTACAGCTTACCGAGGACATGGCCTTAGATAGGAGGGTTTGCAGGACCCAAATTAGGGTAGAAGGCTAGTAGATAGTCTCGTTATCCGTTCTTATTAGTAGTCGCAGTATCGCAATTTAATTTCTTGTGCTCCGATTTATGCTATAATCTGTTATTTCCTGTGCTTTAATTATCCTGTGGTATCGGTGTCGCTTGCATTATTTTATTTTATATTATTTCATTTCCATATCGCTTTGAATCTCTTAGCCTTATCTGACTTTTTTTATGCTTTTCTTGAACCGAGGGTCTTTCGGAAACAGCCATCCTACCTTGGTAGGAGTAAGGTCTGCGTACACTCTACCCTCCCCAGACCCCACGATGTGGGATTTCACTGGGTGTTGTTGTTGTTGTTGTTGTATAAGATGCCTTATCTAATTAATTTATTTATGCATTTCTTGAAATTCAGGTTAGTACTGTGGAGTCAAGTTTGAGGGAAATATCTGACATCTTTGATATAAATGCAACCAAAGGGTTGTCTCAAGAGGTCATAGAGAAGCTGCCAAAGTACAATTTCTGTTCAGTAAATAACTGTAGTGAATCTCAAGAGGTCACTTGTGCAATTTGCCTGCAGGTTAGCAACTAATTAGCCTGTTGTTTACCTTTCATTAGTAATCCACTGGATTTTACTTATACTAGTGTAAAGAATGTTTATTAGGCCCTTATGCTCCGGCCCTTCTCCAAACTCCGCACATAGCGGGAGCTTAGTACACCGGACTACTCTTTAGTGTAAAGAATGTTTACACAATCGTTTGGCTGATGGATTAGTTATACATGGATTAGTTATGTAGGGTTTAGTTATTCATGTATTAGTTATAATATCTTCTATCCTGTATAAAATAATAAATAGATTTTCTTCTATCTTATACATATTAATTGTGCGGGATTTTAAATTGCTAACCAAACACCATATTAGGTGTGTTGAATTTTATACGTAGCAAAAAAAAAAAAAAATGCTACCAAACTTGGTACAAGTTATGCAGGATTTAGTACATGAATAATCACCTCCTACCAAGCAACCAAACGA